>NC_134397.1:101541275-101712323 GCF_050003625.1 Haematobia irritans | reverse complement strand
TTTTAGGCGTGAACAGTTTTTTACTAGCACTTACACCATCTCTCTAAAATGTCTTTTATTTTTCTTTAATAATTCATTTTAAAGAAAATAAACTTTTTAAATTGTTTTAGCTGCAAAACTCGAACTTAATACCCGCTTTTATATTTGAAGGTGTCCGTCAACTCCTCGTGGACTACTTATTAATAAAGAGGAACTGAACTTTGATTTTATACATTTTACTGTGTAATTTTTCACTATTTCCTTCTTATTTCATTTTACTGTCCAAACTCTAAAAAGAGTATAGTTCCCTTTCGTTATTTTTATGAAGACCCCTGATTCCTTTTAACGAACCAAGAAAAAAATTGTGCCCATAATGCCAAAATGATAAACAAAACACATGTCCACACATACATAAAATGCTGCTCTCAAAGCGAAACCATATGCTGTTTTTTTAATGTCTATTCTCTTGGTTCCGAATGTCTATTCTCTTTATTCAAATTAAATAATATTTAGACTTAAGCATATCAAATTTTTGGCCTTATCATAAAACAGTTTTCCGAAACACCATTCAAGCGGTTTCACAGAAATTTTTCTCTTTTGATTCTTTCGCTGTATTATGTCGATATCTTTCGTCAACTCTCCCGGTTTCCATCTCTATTTCTTTCTCTATACTCTCTCTGTCGCTTTGAATAAAATATCACAACATATGTATGTTTAGTCGAAATTTGTAAATTTATATATGTTTGCATTCACACATATGAATTTTATGAAACATTCATGCCCCAAACATAATATATTCTAACATATTAACATAGATGTCCCAAACATTTAGTGTTAGTTTAGGAACATTACATGTTTGCACTTAAATATATTGTGTTTTAAAATTGTGCCCGAAACACATTTTGTTTATATCGGAACATATGAAAAACATATTTTTCTAACAGTGTAGGAGGTAGATCGTAAGGGGTCTTGACATACGTAAGACAAGCGGCCAAGACATCGGTTGGGTACGGGTTACGAAAGCGCCAAAGATCTCAGAACATCTTGAGGTACATGGGAGTGAATTTTACGGGGTCAAATTTATAGATATTTATAGTCTTACCAATTTAATTTTTTTGCCAACAAAAAAAAGGAGTTATAATTTGTTTTTTCCTGCAGAATACGTTCCTTGAAGAGGACGAGAACCCCCACCCGGCTGAAGCTAGTCCTGAAAGGCTCCCGCAAATTTGTATGTCCTCTTTATACAAATTTGTTTTCGGGATTAGAAACGATAATAATTGATTTAGTATATACTCGACTTAGGTTTCTGCTCGACTTTTCTGCTGATCTAAATGTATCAGTAGGTACATTACAAACTATATTACTATTTGAATTAAATTCACTCAATTTTCCATATTTTTCATTTGACTACGAACTTCGTTGCACAAAGTAAACAAACAATGTCATGTCTGTCTTTAGTATATGACAGGGATGACAAATATAAAAAGCCGAACGAAAAGGAACGATTTGAAGGAACAAGTTCCTTTGTACAAAAGGGACAATGAGCTACCACCCTCTTTGAGTAGCACTTACATCCAACTTGTTCTGTTGAACATACATGCATATTTTTCTAAATCAACTGTTTTCCATTGCAGAAATCGCAAAATTTTTGTAGTTGAAAACGTAAATAAGCTGGTACAACGAACGAAGTTGTTTTCAACAGACAAAAACTTTTGTGTACGTACTATAGGGAAAACATTTTTACACTGACCGATTTCCGTAATAAAATATTGATATTTACATGTTTAAATCGCCTTTTTGACTAAACGATTGTTTTCGTCTTTGTGCAAATATGTTTTTCATATGTTCCGATGTAAACAAAATGAGCTCCGGTCAGAATTTTTTGAACACAATATATTTAAATGCAAAAATGTAATGTTCCTAAACTAGTATTAAATATTTGGGACACATATGTTAGAATATATTATGTTTGGGATGTGTGAATGTAAACATATAAAAATTTCGAGTAAAGATATATATGTTGTGATATTTTATTCAGAGAGTGACACAGAGAGAGGGAGTACAGAGATGGAAACCGGGAGGGTTGACGAAATATATCAACATAACACAGCGAGAGAATCAAAAGAGAGCAATTTCTGTGAAACTGCTTGTATGTTGTTTCGGAAAACTGTTTTATTAGTTCAGTTCTTTTTTCTATGCGCTTGGCATGTTAATAAGGCTTTGCCAAAAATTTGATATGCTTAAGTCTAAATATTATTTAGGCAGGCAGCTATAAAGGCATTGTGCAGTGCTGACATAAGGTCTAGGGTAGTCAGCCGCTGTCGTCGAGAACTCAAGGTTCTCACTGAACAGCATAATATAACTCTGTGCTGGGTACCTGGGCACTATGGGATAATAGGAAATGAGAAAGCGGATGTGCTGGCTAAGGAGGGTGCTCGTGGAACGAACAACGTCCTAGCGGACGTTTTTCCTCCATTATACTCTTATCATTACAGGATAGAGGTTAAATATGATGAGCAATGGCGAAGACGCTGGGTCTCTTCGGATGGTTGTTAGCAAACCAAGTTGATATGGAATGAAAAGAAACGTAGGAACTGTGAAATTTTGTTGTCGATGAACAGAGAGGAATTACGGCCATTGATTGGTATCATAACAGGACATAGCACACTTGGGAAACACATGGTAAGAATAGGACTTAAAGACGATGATATCTGTAGATGGTGCCTAGACCCGGAAGTTACGGAGGTCTCGTACTACTTCTTGTGTCAGTGCCCACCTTATCCTTTAGAAGAAACAAGATACTGGGCTCCTTTTTCTTTCAGGCTCTCACTGGTCTGCGGGAGTGCAGCTTAAGGAACATAATTGCATTCATCAGGGCCTCTGGTTGGTTATTCTGAGATTTCTTTCAAAGAGAACGAGCAGGTGGAAGTTTCTGGGACAAAGCGGACCGCATCGGAAGGAGAAAGATTGAAAAATCACATCGAGGGATCACAATGGACCTATACTGGTGTAAGTGGGCATCAATTTAAGAAAATTGATGTCACCCTCTACAACCAACCTAATATGTACTATTTAATTTGAATATTAAAATGAGAATTCGGAGAAAAGCGAATAGATATTCGGAAACAAGAGAATATATATTTGAAAAAAAAAAAACAGCATATGTTTTTGTCTTTTGAGATCAGCCTGTGTATGTGTGGGCATGTGGTTTGTTTACCATTTTAGCATTATGGACACAAGTTATTTCTTGGTTCGTTAGAACAAATCGGAACGTACGATGAAAAAGTCAAAATATACAAAGGAAATAAAAAAAACAGTGGAAATATACAAGTAAAAATTACAAAGAGATCTTCATAAAAAAATTGGGACAGTAAAATGAGAAAAGGGGAATAGTGAAAAATTAAACAGTAAGATGTATAAAAAGTTTAGCTCCTCTTTATTAACAAGTAGTCCAAGTTGAGTTGACGAACACTTTCATCAATAAAAGCGGGTATTAAGTTCGGCTTTTGCCGCTAAAATTAATTTTCATTGTAGCCACAAAACTCGAATCTTTAAAAGAATAACAATTTAACTTTTTTGCAAATTGTATTATAACATGGTAGAATGATCCCTATGCAGCAATTGAAAAGTTCATTTTCTTTAAAATGAATTATTAAAGAAAAGTAACCGTGAAAATATGGCCATGGTGATAAAATGAAATTAACAGCCTATATCTGATATCCGAACGAAAGCAATTGCAAACGAACGGTAGTCACTCACTTTCGTCTAGATTTGGCTTTCTCTAACTTCCTTTCGTTCGTACGCTTGTCCAGAGAGAATAAAAGCACAAGAGGAAGAAAATTTCTCTTCTACAAAAACAACAAATGTCACCCGTATAGATGTCGCACAATGAGAACGAAACTGTCAAGCGAATCTGGCGTCATGAGGAAAATTTCTCTTTTTAGACTTTCCCTTAAACGGCCTATATGGCGGTTGTAAAGAAAAGTAGATCAATATAAACCACTTTCTTCACATATTTGCACTAAAAGCGTTAATAAATTTATCAATTATTAAGTTTTTCCTTGTTTATGTATGCCTTTTTCCACAAAACGAAAGGTTTGTTCAAAGTGACTTGATTTGACATTTTTGTTCGACAAAATGCGAACGAATAGAGTTAGAGAAACCCAATTTTAGTGGTAACGTTACGTTTTCCTTCGCTTTGATTTTCGTCTCACTTGTCGTTTAGATAGAGCTTAGAGAAACCCAAATCAGCTGTTTTTCGTTTTTCATATATCTTCGAAAATTTCAAACTTTTATCACCAAAAACATTTTTTTGTTACAAAAGTTTTATTTTTGCAATAAAAAAATAACATTTGATCCTAAAGCTCAGTCCATTTCGTTTACATCAAGCACAGATCATTTCCGAATGTAAATCTTTATTAGCCCACATTTCGAAGTTTCATTGTAAAAATTTAATATAGTAATAATGCTATTGTACTGTAATTGTAATTGTCTTAGGGTCTGATCGACTATGTTACATTCATGCAGAAAATAAAATAATATGTAATGTCGGACATCTTTACGGAATTTTTGGAATATATGTAAAAAAAACTTTTTGTGTTCGGTCGGAGCAGGGATCGAACACACGACCCTTTGCATGCAAAGAGGACATGGTAGCCATTGCTCCATGTGGCCAACAATTATATCTTTCTGTTAAATTTTTTTGCATCGATTCTCCGTGCAGGCGAAAGGTAAAATTAAAAAAAATATGTATAAAATTGGATTATTTTTTTCAACATTGTTTATATTACACAAAAAGGTGCTAAGAACTAAAAAACCCCATTGAAATTATGAAGATATAAGGGAAAGTGCAATTAGGCAGACATGAAAATTTTTTAGCACAATTTCTTTGGGAGAAAATTCTTCCAAGCATATAATATATTTGAGCTCAAAATGCTTTCAAACATATAATATGTTCACATTAAACAAACACAATAATATTTCGGCAATATCCAATAATATATGTGCTTCCTGCAAAATATGTTTGGATTCATTGGATTGATTCATGCAATCGACTCAAAGCTTTTCATGCTGACTAAAATTGACGTTTAAAGAGAAATTCAAAAAGTCGACTTTGGATAAAAAAAGGGAATATGAGGGAATATTAAAAAAAAAAATAAAACGATACGTATACGTATAGGAAAGTATGTTCTTCATATGTTCCTGTGTAAACAAAATGTGTTACGGGCTGCATTTTTTAAATACAATATTTTTAAATGCAAATATATAATGTTCCTAAATTAGCATAAATGTTTAGGACACATATGTTAATATTTTAGAACATATTACGTTTCGACCATAAATTTTTCATAAAATTATTAGTGTGGATATAAACATATATTTATTTCGGGTAAACACACGCAAAGAAAAAAACGTTTGGAAAACGTGTACCGAAAACGTTTTTCTTTTGTTAGAGTTTTTTTGAATTGCTTCGAAAATTTTAAACTTTTATCACCAAAAAATTCGTTTGTTACAAAATTTTTATTTTTTCAATAAAAAAAGTTATTTTTGAAACAACAACACAGTCCATTTCGTTTATATCAAACACTGTTCTTTTCTGACTTTAGGTATTTAATTAGACACATTTTACAGTTCAAAATTTAATATACTACAATGTAATGTTGAATATTTTTTCGGAATCTTCCGAACATATCTGGAACATATGTAAAAAAAAAACTTTGGTCGAAGCAGGGATCGAAGCCACGACCCTTGGCATGCAAGTCGGACGTAGCAACCACTGCTCCACGGTGCCAAACTAAATGTTTGTTTCTGTTAAATAAACTTTGTTTATTTGGTTCGTGGGCGCCGCAAGCTATGCTATATAAATATAACTTATATGGATATTTATCTATTGATGACCATAACAGGTACATAGCTCAGTGGTTAGTGTGTTGGCTTACAAAGTGAATGGTCCGTGGTTTTAAAAATTTATAAAATCGTATAATTTCTTTTACATTGTTGGTATTACAGGAAAAGGTGTTATTGCCAACCTCCTTTTGGCAGCTGCAGAAACTATCCGTTGTCAGTTGTGTCGCCCGACAAATTCGATCGACTCAATCGAATTATTGCAGATTGTTGGTAGTGTCAGATGTACCCAAAAACTTAATAGAGAAAAGTTTAATTGATTCAAGCCGTAGCGGTGTCAAAAGTACGGTAGTACGGATTTTCTAACACCAAGAAGAAAATTCTTAATTTAATCCCGAAAATATTAATTAGAGATTTCTGAATTTTCGAACATTTCAATCGTGCTTGTGCTACCTTTAAGTACGAGAAATGTTTGATTCAAGCCTAGTGAAGGTATATTTAATCCTAATCCGTACTTGATTCAATCCGCATTTAAGCTTACATTAAAACCATTAGCGCTTAACGTGAACCAAAATGAACTTGTTTTAAGCGGAATCAAGGCTTGGGTAAATCGTTTTTATTCTTGAATATAAACCTACTATGCTTAATTCAGGAACGACATGTACTTGATTTAATTCCGAACCGTATTTGATGTTATTTTATATGCGCTTGACTTTAGTGTGCCTTGCACTTGTTTTAATCCCAATGTGCGCTTAATTCCCATAAAGTAAACATTTTTCATATATTTTTGAAATATTGTTTATTATTCTTTATTTATATCGATACATACATTTGTAATGAAACGAAAAAGACGTAGAAGTAGTTACATAGATTTATAATATATGTAATTGATTCAACTATAAAATACATGTTATTACAAAAATAAATATATATTGACGCTCAAGAACTCCTTTAACGCTTAGGGAACGAAATTGTCAATTTGATGACTTCTGATGTTTCGTTTGTTGAACTTTTGGAGGAGCCACGTCGTCATATTTTCACAAATTTCGGCATGGATTTCCATTTCCACATAAGTAGAGATTGTAAAATAAGAAGAATTATTCCCTATTTAAAACATATTTCAAAACATAAAATAATTATAACGATTATTTCTATAAAACGATGTGGCGACTTTTGAGTCCACTGCATTACTTGAATCAAGCCGACATTATTCTTGGTATACCAACGACAAAAATTTTTTTCTTAGTATGTAGACGACACGTTTGCAAATGTTCTTTTTTATAAATGGTTTCATTCCATTAAATTTTTAGCAGACAATTTAAAATTATAACTGCCGATGCATTTATAAAGAATTTATCAAAACAGCGCTTCGACCGCAACGTCGGTAATACCAAAGCTGCAGGCATTGTGCGACATCTATACGATTGACATTTGTTGTTTTAGTAAAGGGTGATTCTTTTGAGGTTAGGATTTTCATGCATTAGTATTTGACAGATCACGTGGGATTTCAGACATGGTGTCAAAGAGAAAGATGCTCAGTATGCTTTGACATTTCATCATGAATAGACTTACTAACGAGCAACGCTTGCAAATCATTGAATTTTATTACCAAAATCAGTGTTCGGTTCGAAATGTGTTTCGCGCTTTACGTCCGATTTATGGTCTACATAATCGACCAAGTGAGCTAACAATTAATGTGATTGTGACCAAGTTTCGCACTCAGTTTACTTTATTGGACATTAAACCAACCACACGAATGCGTACAGTGCGTACAGAAGAGAATATTGCGTCTGTTTCTGAGAGTGTTGCTGAAGACCGTGAAATGTCGATTCGTCGCCGTTCGCAGCAATTGGGTTTGTGTTATTCGACCACATGGAAGATTTTACGCAAAGATCTTGGTGTAAAACCGTATAAAATACAGCTCGTGCAAGAACTGAAGCCGAACGATCTGCCACAACGTCGAATTTTCAGTGAATGGGCCCTAGAAAAGTTGGCAGAAAATCCGCTTTTTTATCGACAAATTTTGTTCAGCGATGAGGCTCATTTCTGGTTGAATGGCTACGTAAATAAGCAAAATTGCCGCATTTGGAGTGAATAGCAACCAGAAGCCGTTCAAGAACTGCCCATGCATCCCGAAAAATGCACTGTTTGGTGTGGTTTGTACGCTGGTGGAATCATTGGACCGTATTTTTTCAAAGATGCTGTTGGACGCAACGTTACGGTGAATGGCGATCGCTATCGTTCGATGCTAACAAACTTTTTGTTGCCAAAAATGGAAGAACTGAACTTGGTTGACATGTGGTTTCAACAAGATGGCGCTACATGCCACACAGCTCGCGATTCTATGGCCATTTTGAGGGAAAACTTCGGAGAACAATTCATCTCAAGAAATGGACCGGTAAGTTGGCCACCAAGATCATGCGATTTGACGCCTTTAGACTATTTTTTGTGGGGCTACGTCAAGTCTAAAGTCTACAGAAATAAGCCAGCAACTATTCCAGCTTTGGAAGACAACATTTCCGAAGAAATTCGGGCTATTCCGGCCGAAATGCTCGAAAAAGTTGCCCAAAATTGGACTTTCCGAATGGACCACCTAAGACGCAGCCGCGGTCAACATTTAAATGAAATTATCTTCAAAAAGTAAATGTCATGGACCAATCTAACGTTTCAAATAAAGAACCGATGAGATTTTGCAAATTTTATGCGTTTTTTTAAAAAAAAAAAGTTTTCAAGCTCTTAACAAATCACCCTTTAGAAGAGCGTTTTTAGTTATCTTGTATTTTCATTCTCTCTGCCATTACAAGCAAAGCAGTTTTTGGGGGTTGAAAATCGATGAGAGCATCGAGGAGAACAAACCTCTATTTTGTGCTCTCATTAGCTAACTCTCACTGGCATATTAAGTAACAATCAGTTTTGCTATTTTGGTCCGATCGGACCAAAATTGGTCCAAAAGATTTTTAAATTTGGTCCGATGGTTGGATCAAATGGAATAAAGCCAATTTTGGTCATTTTCATAAATTTTGTCAAATTATCCATTTTTTTTTAGAATTAAAAATTTTTAACATATTTAATAGTATCTATGGAATTAGATACCGTCTCAATCTCCGGATAATGCTATGTTCCCACCGACTCGTTTTCCTCATTCGTTTTTCCAAAACATTTCACCGTTCACACCGGGTTGAGATGTTTTAGTTTGACAGTTACCATGGAAACTAGAAATTCACATTTACTCGAAATTCACATAACAGGTTGGCTGATAATTCCCCGGTCTGACACATAGATGGCGTCGCTAGTATTAAATGCATATTATTTTTATATAGTACCAACCTTCAAATGATTCGTGTCAAAATTTGACGTCTGTAAGTCAATTAGTTTGTGAGATAGAGCGTCTTTTGTTAAGCGACTTTTGTTATTGTGAAAAAAATGAAAAAAGGAATTTCGTGTTTTGATAAAATACTGTTTTCTGAAGGGAAAAAATACGGCGGAAGCAAAAACTTCAATCAACAATAATTGATTGGTATGCAAAATTCAAGCGTGGCGAAATGAGCACATAGGACAGTGAACGCAGTGGACTCCCGAAAGAGGTGGTTACCGACGAAAACATCAAAAAATCCACAAAATGATTTTGAATAACCGTAAAATGAAGTTGATCGAGATAGCAGAGGCCTTAAAGATATCAAAGGAACGTGTTGGTCATATCATTCATCAATATTTGAATATGCGGAAGCTCTGTGCAAAATGGAAGCCGCGCGAGCTCACATTTGACCAAAAGTACGGGAAAAACCATCAACAGTGACTATTATATGGCGTTATTGGAGCGTTTGAAGGTCGAAATCGCGGCAAAACGGCCCCATATGAAGAAGAAAAAAGTGTTGTTCCACAAAGACAACGCATCGTGCCACAAGTCATTGAGAACGATGGCAAAAATTCATGAATTGGGCTTCGAATTGCATCCCCACCCACCGTATTCTCCAGATCTGGCCCCCAGCGACTTTTTCTTGTTCTCAGACCTCAAAAGGATGCTCGCAGGGCATCCTTGCCCTCTTCATTGCAGCCAAATTTTTTCCCTGCGAGCCGAAATTGAGGCCTATTTTGAGGCAAAACCGAAGGAGTACTAACAAAATGGTATCAAAAAATTGGAAGGTCGTTATAATCGTTGTATCGCTCTTGAAGGGAACTATGTTGAATAATAAAAACGAATTTTGACAAAAAAAAATGTGTTTTTCTTTGTTAGACCGGGGACTTATCAGCCAAACTGTTATATGCAACCTATGTCCAAATAATTACTGCGAGCGCAAAGGGAAAAAATTTTTATGTTATTTTCACATGTCCATGTTCTTAAAAGCCTTTGTTTATTCTTTTGTTTTCTTCTATGAAACTTATTTGAATATTTTAACATATATTTTGAATAGGGTATGTTATTCGTGGTATATTCCAAATTAGGTGGGTTCACATTCTGAAATTGACGTGTTTTGGAGGAAAACTTGTGTTTTGAACTTGTTTTTTAGTGTCGCGAAAACGACTCGTTTTGAAGTGCTTATAAAGGGAAAACATTTCAAACCCCTAAACATGCTTGGTGAGAACACCGTATAAGCGTTCAAAAAATCGGATGAAAATATCGCGTTTTAGGTTTTGGGTCAGATTTTATACCTTTTTGGGCAATTTTAATCCACACGGTTGAAAAAGACTGTTTTTCATATGTTTGGCTATAAACATTATATGTTTGGAACACAAATTTTTAAACACAATATTTTTGAGTGCAAGCATGTAATGTTCTTAAACTAGCATAACATGTTTGGGACATATATGTTAATATGTTAGAACATATTATGTTTGGGACATAAAATGTTTGTAAATATAATATGCTTGAATGCAAACATATATTAATTTATAAATAGCCTATAAACATATATGTGTTTAGTAGCTTGGAGCGCTACTTAACAGGGAGCGATATTGAATTAAGTTGGTGGTTGTTGCTTGTTATTACAAAATTAACATTTTATTTTTCCTTGGGCAATTGATCAGCTACTTCTTTGATCCTTACAAACTGTGTGGTCCGCTGTTCGAATCCCCGTCCGGCAAAGGTAAAATTGAATAATTTCTTCTACAATGTTTGTATTACAGAAAAAGGTGCTAAGAACTAAAAAATCTCGTGGAAGTGAGAAAGATGTCGGGGAATATACAATTGGGCAAAAACAAAATTTTGAGCATTCAGGTCGAAAACCTATGTTGTTAGCACCTATATTACCTGTTTATTTTCATAATTCATTATGATTGTAAATATATAAATAAATAAATAAAATTTTGAGCACAATATTGTTTGGGAGAATTTTTTTTAAGCATATAATATTTTTGGGTGCAAAATGCTTCCAAACATATTATATGGTCACATAATAACATATTGTCTTTTGGAAGACAACATTATTGAATTTGGATGCAAAAATACAAAATGTTTGGAACTTAGACTACCCAAACATATATTGTTTAGACCAATATGCTTTCAAACATATTATATATTGGTAGAGATCAAACATATAAATATTTGGGCAATACCCAAAAATGTATATGCTTGAAGCAAAATATGTTTGGGAGTATATGTTACAGAAGCGATTTTTTGTGAGGGTGCATATACTCGACATACGCCAGAAGTGGAAAAGTAGGATTAAGCTACACAAGAATATGGACCGATATGAATAACATTTGACGCATCAAATTATGTTTACAAGTCGAAAGTTTAAGCCAACTCTTTGTAATATTGAATTTTGATTTTTGATGCCAACTACAATTGACTTTAAAAATCGACCTTTAGAAAAGGTCTATATTTCCAAAAGTTGAAAATTCGACGTTTTGTTTCCGTTGTTAATCGCTAAATCATTTCAGTTCTTTCTGGTTTACTTCATTTTTAATAAAAGCACCATGTGCAACAATAAATTACTTTATAAGGCATATTTTTCGAAATTGGAAATATGGTCCGTTGGTCAGAATTTTGGTCGATTTTTGGAAAAAATATGGTCCAAAATAAAATTTCGTTGTGTCAACGATGCTAACAATTTTCTTGTTTTAATCCAAAACCAGCTTAATTCAAACTTTAAGTACTTGAATTACACAAATAAGCACACTTTGTACTTAATATGAGTATAACTTAGTATTTGCGCAATTAAACCTTTAAGTGCGAATTCGGGCTAAAATTAAGAATTTGAAACTTGATTTTAGAAGTCTACTTTTCTTTGGGTGTGATGACATTGTTTATTGCCACCTTCATCATTCGATTTTGTCATTCAATACTGCGTACTTACCCTTACTTAACAGAAATAAAAATCAATTCTTTTGTGACAACATATTATATTCTATTATTAATATTATTATATTATCGTCTATTATATTTTTATAAAGAGCAATGTCCTGCTATAGGGGTTAGACTTCCCATTTGAGGGTTTCCAAATAGGTGCAGCTGATCCCACAGCATAAGCGTCTCTCCGTGGATATTCAGCTTTGCCGCCGATATTAAGGCATGACCTCACCAGTAACGACGCGATGCAAAAACCCTACCTGCAATATTCACGCTACCATCTTCCGCACATTCGTGTTAACTGAAGTTAACTTGTTAACTTGAAGTTAACAAATTTAATTTCTTAGGTGTCTAAAAGCCATTTTCCCTCCAATCCTTAATATGTAGAACATGGATTTGTTATTTCAATTAGAAATATCTAATTAATAGATAAAATAATAAAAATATATTAGGTTGCATTCGGTTATGAATACCATATGTAAGTGATGATTACTGAATGACAGGCGTCATATTTATTTATGGTAGGTTGTATGTATCAAAGATAATAAAAGAGGAAGATGGGGGATTGGCTTGCGTCATACCAAATGTTCCATTTACCAGATTAGTTTAATACATGTTTGTAACCTTTTAGTTGTTTTTAGTTTTTATTTTTTAAAATGGTATGTATCGATTTCAAGTAAAATGTTTTATAAAAGGGAAATTTGGCTGCTACAAATATTTGTATTGTATCACGACAAATAATTGACACTATCAACAAATTGAACTCAGGACGACGAAATATTTGATAATATTGGAAATAAGTTCACACAACTTATTTATTGTTCTTAACGTAGAATGTTCATCAGTACAACCGATTTCCAACCAATTTCTTTTCTGTATGCAGTTCCGAGGTTTAAACGTAAATGTATATGTATGAAAAATTATCATAATCTCATATATGTTGAACAAATTGCTTAAGATTGCGAAACCGCCAAAAAAAGAAGGGGCTATAAAAAAAATAAAGGGCGTATTTAAGCGAATTTTAAAGGCATATAGCTTTAGATTACTGGCGGACCTAGAAAACGTTAACTAAAGCAGTCAGCTAATGTTTTTGGAACAATCTGGTTGATTCAAAAGAAGAAAATAATCGAGAAGGTTAAGCGGTTAAAACTAGAAGTGTGTAATAGGTACTTTTAGTTAATATGGTATCACAATGGACTGAATAGTCTAAGTGAGCCTGAAACTTAATCGGGCTGCCACTTTAACCTAACCTAACCTAAGATTTGGTGAAGTTTCTATAACATCGTTTTTATTAAGTTTTTTTTTTTTTTTTGGCAAACATATGCATAAATATATAAATATATTTTTCCATTAAAAATCAACAAAAAATTAAAAATTATCGTAATTTCCAAAACCTTCTCAAAAGAACTTCTATGGAAGTGGAAAGGTCAAACGGCACAGGTTCAAATCCCAGTGGGATGATTTTTATACCCTCCACCGTAGGATGGGGGTATATTAACTTTGTCATTCCGTTTGTAACATATCGAAATATTGCTCTAAGACCCCATAAAGAATATATATTCTGTGTCGTGGTGAAATTTTGAGTCGACCTGAGCATGTCCGTCCGTCCCTTCCTCAGTTGAAATCACGCTAACTTCCGAACGAAACACGCTATCGACTTGAAACTTGGCACAAGTAGTTGTTATTGATGTAGGTCGGATGGTATTGCAAATGGGTCATATTAAAAGAGTCGTATAGCCCCCATATAAACGGACTCCCAAATTTGGCTTGCGATTGCTCTAAGAGAAGCAAATTTCATCCGATCCGGCTGAAATTTGGTACATGGTGTTAGTATATGGTTTCTAACAACCATGCAAAAATTGGTCTACATCGGTCCATAATTATATATAGCCCCCATATAAACCGATCCCCCGATTTGGCTTGCGGAGCCTCTAAGAGAAGCAAATTTCATCCGATCCGGCTGAAATTTGGTACATGGTATTGGTATATGTTCTCTAATGACCATGCAAAAATTGGTCCACATCGGTCCATAATTATATATAGCCCCCATATAAACCGGTCCCCCGATTTGGCCTGCGGAGACTCTAAGAAAAGCAAATTTCATCCGATCCGGCTGAAATTTGGTACATGGTGTTGGTATATGTTCTCTAATGACCATGCAAAAATTGGTCCATATCGGTTCATAATTATATATAGCCCCCATATAAATCGATTCCCAGATTTGTCCTCCGGAGCCTCTTGAAGGAGCAAAATTCATCCGATCCGGTTGAAATTTGGAACATGGTGTTAGAATGTGGTCTCTAACAAACACGCAAGAATTCGTCCATATCGGTCCATAATTATATATAGCCCCCATATAAACCGTTCCCCAGATTTGATCTCCGGAGCCTCTTGGAGGAACAAAATTCATCCAATCCGGTTGAAATTTGCAACGTGGTCTTAGTATAAGGCCGCTAATAACCATCCCATTATGGTCCATATCGGTCTATAGTTATATATAGCCGATCCCCAAACACACAAAAATTGGTCCATATCGGTTCATAATCATGGTTGCCACTCGAGCCAAAAATAATCTACCAAAATTTTATTTTTATAGAAAACATTGTCAAAATGTTATTTCTATAGAAAATTTTGTCAAAATTTTATTTCTATAGAAAATTTTGTCAAGATTTTATTTCTATAGAAAATTTTATTTCTGTAGAAATTTTTTTTCCAAATTTTATTTCTATAGAAAATTTTTTTCCAAATTTTACTTCTATAGAAAATTTCAAAATTTTATTTTGTCAAAATTTTATTTCTATAGAAACTTAATTATATACGTATTTAATCGGCCTTTTTTAGTTTAATATATACCACGTATGGATTATGTGGTATATATTACGGCGTTAGGAAGTTTTAAGAGACCTTGCCATTGGCAAATGTTACCGCAACCCAAGTAATTCGATTGTGGATGACAGTATTCAGTAGAAGTTTCTACGCAATCCATGGTGGAGGGTACATAAGCTTCGGCCTGGCCTAACTTACGGCCGTATATACTTGTTTTTTTTTTTTATAATTCATTCATTCTTTATTTAATAGTAAGATTATTCAATTTTCTTTCTTATCTTTCTAAAGGTATTGCACAGAAGTGGCTTGGCCTTATATCTAGAATATTAGAATTGTGGTATAGTACATAATATTTTTTGTTTTGTTCTTTAATGATAATGTGTCTGAAGGAAAACTATTAGCAAAAAACCTTCTATACAAAAAAAGTTTATAAAAGTATTAATAACATGGTATTTTAATGTTCAATATATAAATTAGATATTAATGGATTTATGGAGAAAGTACATTTTGTTCGAAAATATAGTTCGTAATTCGATCAATGCGTTCCAAAACTGGGTTGACGTTACTGATATTATGCAGTGAAATCGTCGAAAAATGCCAAGGTAATTTAAGGGACATTTTTAGTATTTTATTTTGAGCAGTTTGAAATCTCTTTATATAGGTCTTAGCACAATTTCCCCAAATAGGACAGCCATAAAGAATGAGAGGTTGAAATATTGATTTAAAGATTATAATCTTATTTGTTTTGGAAAACAATGAGTTCCTGTTTATTAATGGATAAAGGATTCTTATATATAGGTTTACTTTCTTGACAATATTAGTAATATGAAAGTTAAAAGTTAATTTTTTATCAAGAAAAATTCCTAGGTATTTAACACTATCCAACCAAGCAATATCATTGTTCATAATAGTAAGACTATGACTGGGTAAAAAGCAGGATTTTCTTTTTCGAGCCTGAACCTTATCCATATTGAGCTTGATCTTCCACATGAAATAGTACTCAGCAACTTTATCTATAGCACATTGAAGTTCAGTCAATAAATCATGACTAAATACATGTGTATAATAAATGCTAACATCATCCGCGTAAGCGGCTAAGCTGCATGGACCCAAATGAGGCTGTAAATATATTGTATAAAATTGGTCCCAAAACGGAGCCCTGTTAGGTTAGGTGGCAGCCCGATGTATCAGGCTCACTTAGACTATTCAGTCCATTGTGATACCACATTGGTGAACTTCTCTCTTATCACTGAGTGCTGCCCGATTCCATGTTAAGCTCAATGACAAGGGACCTCCTTTTTATAGCCGAGTCCGAACGGCGTTCCACATTGCAGTGAGACCAATTAGAGAAGCTTTGAAACCCTCAGAAATGTCACCAGCATTACTGAGGTGGGATAATCCATCGCTGAAAAACCTTTTGGTGTTCGGTCGAAGCAGGAATCGAACCCACGACATTGTGTATGCAAGGCGGGCATGCTAACCATTGCACCACGGTGGCTCCCGAGCCCTGTGGTACCCCCGCATTGATCATCTCCAGGTCTGAAAAAGTATTATCAACTGATCCATAAAAATACCTTTTACTCAGAAAGCTTTGAATCATTCGTATAATATGTAAAGGAAATTTGAATTTCATCAACTTATAAAGAAGTCCATGATGCCAAACTGTACCAATTCTTTCTCTATATCAAGCAAAACAAGGGCAGTGGATTTTCCTTCTCCAAATCCAACTTTTATATCATTATAAATCCGTTTGACGTGGTGAATGGTGACATCTAAAACCAAATTGCTCGTTCGGTAAAATTCTTTTATCGGTCAAGATCGTAAAAATTTTTTGTTTTAAAAATTTTTCAAGAATTTTGCCAAGAGTGTTCAAAAGGCTTATAGGACGGTAATTCTCAGATTTGTTGGGGGATTTTCCTGGTTTAGGGATCAGAATAATTTTTGCCGTTTTCCAAGTATTTGGAAAGTATTGGAATTTAAGACAAACATTGAGAATATTAGTGATGTATAACTTAGCCCTTCTCGTTAGATGCCTAAGCATCACATTATTAACTAATCCACACGCCTTGTTATTCTTGAGATTACATAGTATATTCTCAACATCAGCATAATTAGCTCGTCGTCTGGTATTATAATACTTAATTCATTAAACTCATTCACACAGCTGTCAACAAGTTCCTCGTGCTGAGAATTTCCAAGGCTTTCTGAAATCTTATGGTTGTTACAAAAGTTCTTGGCAAACGTGTTTGCTTTATCCACAGCAGTAACTAAAACATCCTCCTGACAGTAGACAGTGACGGTAGAAAACTTTCTTCCGCAAAATTTTACTCACATTCCAAAACGGCCTTGAACCGCGATCTAGTTTCTTTAACATATTATTCCACTGTCTATTTCTAAGCAGAAAAATTTCCTCACGGATCTTGGATGTGTAACTAACCATAAACTCATGAGCCCGAGTTTGCCTGTACCTAGTCCAATTCCTTCTATAATATAAGCAGGTAACACAAGACGTCTTGAATCCAAAATGGTGGCAGTGAAATGTTCAACATGTGCGTCAATGTCTATTTTCGAGCCTATGACTACATTCTCAGCCGGAGTGTGTGAGTCAATATGCCTCTCAAAAATTGACCAGTTAGCTCGACAGAAATCGAATTTCAAATTGTCCGTAGATTGATTCGAAGCTGACATAGATAATTCAACTGGTAAATGATCCGATGACAGATCATTTATAACCTTTGGTGAAGATATCAGTTGCGGTGCATTCGTAAGTGTCAAGTGCAGAGTAGAAGGGCTCATGCCGGAATAAAAGTTGGTTCGAGAGGGTGAATAATAACAAAAGGATATAAAGTTGTCACCTCTTACAAAATATTTCCCCATGAATTCGCACGTAAACAATTCCAGTTCCTGTGGCGAGCATTCAAATCTCCAGAAAAAATTTAATTAGATTTCAAACGTAACATCTTTCTCAAATCGGATTTTAAGACACTACACTCATAGAAAAAATCATGCACGGCGTGCTCATTTCAAAACGATTCGTTCATGAAAGTCAATCAACACACATGTGGTGTCAAACGGAGAACAGGCGGTGTCAATCTGACAACGATAAAATGACACCATGCGTTGTCGAAATAAAAACCAACGTTCACGATCTGAAAACGTTGTGGTTACGAATTAATAAACAAAATTATAAAAATATATCCGCTACCGTGACTCGAACCTGTGTTTTCTGCACTGTACGCGTTAACAGTCGCCTTAGCACATTGCACCACCGAGGGAGTTGCCATAATAACGCCTAACGATTATTTTAAGACTTTTCATGGCCAAAGAAAAACGAATGCCGTTCATGAAATCGTGAATCCCCGTGGACGAAATTGTGAACATTCCGTTTTAATTTTTTGTGAACGTTTCCGTTTCATTTTGTCACCATACGTTCACGACTATGGAACGTAATTTTTTCTATTAGTGTACGGAGCCCATTACTACTCTGACCGCCAGGAAAATATACACTGTAAATTTTAAGAGTATTCCCTCAATAGCAACTTCAATACCAACGTTCTCAATAACTTGAGTGGAGATACATGGTAATTCATTATATCGTATACCATTTCTTACAATGATAGCAACACCGCCACCCTCTTGTCCTATTCTATCCATTCTAATACAATTGTAAGAAGGTATGTTTAAACGGTCACCCAGCCATGTCTCAGATAAACAACATATATCAACGCAGTTGGATTGCAAAAAAATGCTATATTCAATTAACTTATTGCGAATACTTCTAGCATTCCAAAAAATAATTTTTAAGCTTGTTGAACTCATTTTATATTGTTGTATACAAACTTAATTGCTAATTCTACAATAAAATTGCATTGTTGTTCTTTATTTACGCAAGAACAAAGTTTAGAGATAATTTCCATTGTTAAGTGCAGCAGCTCTTGCTCACTAAAGAGATTATTTGGAGAGTTATGAATGGGATGAGTACTATCTGCAATGTTATGGTTCTTATTGGTTTTGTTGTGCACAGGTCTCTAATTTATGTTTACGTTTGTTGGTACGACTGTACCGTTCTTCATTGGTGAAAAGTTGTCCGCATTTGTGGAGAATTTTGCTGTTGGTTTTCTGCCATCAAATTTCTCTTTCATTTCCAAATAAGCAGATCTATTTGGTCATGATGGATAAGATTTGTGATTTTGTCCGCAGTTAGCGCACTGAACTTTGGATGCTGAATCGCAGTCAAGTGTTTTGTGTCTCCCCTCACAGTTTGCACACCTTAGGTTAATTTAGGTGGCAGCCCGATGTATCAGGCTCACTTAGACTATTCAGTCCATTGTGATACCACATTGGTGAACTTCTCTCTTATCACTGAGTGCTGCCCGATTCCATGTTAAGCTCAATGACAAGGGACCTCCTTTTTATAGCCGAGTCCGAACGGCGTTCCACATTGCAGTGAAACCACTTAGAGAAGATTTGCACACTTTGCTTTTACATTGCATCCCTTTTCGCCATGGCCAAACATTTGGCATTTGTGGCATTGGACAGGTTTGCTTTTTATTTTTTTTCTGGAATTCCCATTTAACACGAAAGAGAAAACGAAAATTAGTTCTCAGTTCGCTCATTTTTATCGAACTTTCAAAGTGGACGATATACAAAGTGTCAACATATTGTTCAATGGTCTTTTTTACAACTTTGACGTAACATAAATACATTTTAAACCGGGAGAAGTTAGTTCACTTTTCACTTCAGTATCAGTTTTATTGTCCAATCCATGGATTAGTAATCCAGGATTACAACCTTAAAAGGCTTTTTATTGTTAGGATCATGTGTAAAGAACTAACAATTATTTTCACGCAAAATTTGGAAGGTTTTATTGTAGCACTCATCAGTCTCACATAAAATTTTAACATCAAGGGAAATTTTCTTTAAAAAATATTCCGAAATGTTGTTGTCTTTGAGAAGATTTAGTACATCTGCCGAATATTTTGTTCACTGTCCATAACAGTTTCACTCGTATTTTCGTCATTATGTTCGCCTAAGATTTGGAGTGGGGTCCAGAAATTTCTTCTGGACCCTTTCTTTCGTATTTTTGATGAAGACATACTGTCTTCATCATTCCAACAGGTGGAAGATCTTTTTGGAATTTTGATTAGTTTGTTTTTATTTTGGTTTGAGAAAGAGTTTGCTCGACACGTCCGACACAAACAGCAGCCCTGGAGAGACTAATTTTTTTTTATAATTGTAATGTAAAAATTTTTAATGATTTTCTCTTTCACTTAAAACGGCCTAATTCCGTACTTTCTAAGACTTGTCCAAAAGGATGTCATCGGAAGTGAAAAAAATCGATAGGGGATCCCGGGATGCGCTTTAAAAGAATAGTTTGTGGACTTGTCCAAAAGGACTGCACCGGAAGTAGAATACATTGATGGGGGATTCTGTGAAGCGCTTTAAAAGAAATGTTTGTGGAACAACTACCAATTTGTTTGCTGGGATCTCTATTAACACAAGGAGTAAGCGATTGCATTGCATTGAGGATAGGTTATTTCAGGCTCACATGGACTCACATGGACATTCAGTACATTGTGATTAATTAGTTGTATTGTGAGATAAGCCACTCATTCACTCCAAGCACTTTAAAACATTTTGAAAGGTCTTAATATAGACATTGTGGAACGTTTTGTGAAACTGGGAGTGCTTTGGATTAATTCTGACCAATCTGAACGTATAGGATCCACTCAGGTAGGATCCTATTATACGCGTAGAGCACACCAAAAATTGCATAAATCCTTGCAATTTCTGTAGCAGGATCAACAGTATTGAAAGCCTTTGAATTATCTAGTAGAGATAGTAGATGTTTTCTACAGAAATAAAATTTTGACAAAATTTTCTATAGAAATAAAATCTTGACAAATTTTCTATAGAAATAAAATTTTGACAAAATTTTCTATAGAAGTAACATTTTGACAATGTTTAAAAATAAAATTTTGGTAGATTATTTTTGGCTCGAGTGGCAACCATGATTATGAACCGATATGGACCAATTTTTGTGTGATTGGGGATCGGCTATATATAACTATAGACCGATATTGACCAATTTTGGCATGGTTATTAGCGGCCTTATACTAAGAGGCTCCGGAGATCAAATCTGGGGAACGGTTTATATGGGGGCTATATATAATTATGGACCGATATGGACCAATTCAACCGGATCGGATGAATTTTGCTCCTCCAAGAGGCTCCGGAGGACAAATCTGGGAATCGATTTATATGGGGGATATATATAATTATGGACCGATATGGACCAATTTTTGCATGGTCATTAGAGAACATATACCAACACCATGTACCAAATTTCAGCCGGAACGGATGAAATTTGCTTTTCTTAGAGGCTCCGCAAGCCAAATCGGGGGATAGGTTTATATGGGGGCTATATATAATTATGGACCGATGTAGACCAATTTTTGCATGGTTGTTAGAGACCATATACTAACACCATGTACCAAATTTCAGCCGGATCGGATGAAATTTGCTTCTCTTAGAGCAATCGCAAGCCAAATTTGGGGGTCCGTTTATATGGGGGCTATACGTAAAAGTGGACCGATGTGGACCAATTTTTGCATGGTTGTTAGAGACCATATACTAACACCATGTACCAAATTTCAGCCGGATCGGATGAAATTTGCTTCTCTGAGCAATCGCAAGCAAAATTTGGGAGTACGTTTATAAGGGGGCTATACGTAAAAGTGGACCGATATGACCCATTTGCAATACAATCCGACCTACATCAATAACAACTACTTGTGCCAAGCTTCAAGTCGATAGCTTGTTTCGTTCGGAAGTTAGCGTGATTTCAACAGACGGACGGACGGACGTACGGACGGACATGCTCAGATCGACTCAAAATTTCACCACGACCCAGAATATACTTTATGGGGCCTTAGCAATATTTCGATATGTTACAAACGGAATGACAAAGTTAATATACCCCCATCCTATGGTGGAGGGTATCAAAAGGAGGAAGCACGCTCAAAATAAACCCAGCCAACTGCACTCAAATCGATTATTTGACGGTGGCAGAAGAAAAGAGATATGTTTGTACGAATTTATTTCGGCATAAGTCGGCTATCATGTAAAACCTTTTTTTGGGAAGGTTCAAGTGTGGTTTACTTTTGGGTTTAGTGAACTGCCTGAATTTATTCTGATAATTGGTTGATAGTTCTGCTGCAAGTAGAGGATGCTGATGAGGAATGTGGTAATTCCGAAGCGTGCGTCCATCCACCCATCTTGCACTCTATAGGGCTTTGCCCAAATAAATTTGTCAAACATTATTTTCCTCTATTGGTTAAGCTACACTTGTAGTTTAGTCAATGCATGGTTTTAAGCTGAAATCAAAAAAAAAAAACAATAACAATGATTAAAGAAAAAAACCAACAATAACAAAACAAAACGAATAAAATTAGAAATTTAAAGTAAACACATAATATCGATATCTCCATTCCAAAAAAGAGCATGTGTCTTTGCCTTGAGAGCAGCATTTTATGCAAGTGTAGGTATGTGTTTTGTGTATCATATTCAGACAAAGGAAATTATATTAAAACAAGAAAGAAAATTAAAAATAAAACAGTGAAAAATATGTAAAAATTACAATATTCATAAATAACAACTACATCAATAGCAACTACTTGTGCCAAGTTTCAAGTCGATAGCTTGTTTCGTTCGGAAGTTAGCGTGATTTCAAAAGACGGACGGACGTACGGACGGACATGCTCAGATCGACTCAAAATTTCACCACGACCCAGAATATATATACTTTATGGGGTCTTAGAGCAATATTTCGATGTGTTACAAACGGAATGACAAAGTTAATATACCCCCATCCTATGGTAGAGGGTATAAAAGAGAGGAAGCACGCTCAAAATAAACCCAGCCAACTGCGCTCAAATCGATTATTTGACGGTGGCAGAAGAAAAGAGATATGTTTGTACGAATCTATTTCGGCATAAGTCGGCAATCATGAAAAACCTGTTTTCGGAAGGTTCAAGTGTGGTTTACTTTTGGGTTTAGTGAACTGCCTGAATTTATTCTGATAATTCGTTGATAGCTTTGCTGCAAGTAGAGGATACTGATGAGGAATGTGGTAATTCCGAAACGTGCGTCCGTTCAACCATCTTGCAGTCTATAGGGCTTTGTCCAAATAAATTTGAAAAACATTCTTTTCCTCTGTTGGTTAAGCTACACTTGTAGTTTAGTCAATGCATGGTTTTAAGCTGAAATCAAAAAACAACAACAATAATTAAAGCAAAAAACCAACAATAACAAAACAAAACGAATGAAAAAATAGGAAGCACGCTCAAAATAAACCCAGCCAACTGCACTCAAATCGATGATTTGATGGTGGCAAAGGAAAAGAGATATGTTTGTACGAATTTATTTCGGCATAAGTCGGCTATCGGCATAAGTCGGCTTACTTTTTTCGGAAGGTTCAAGTGTGGTTTACTTTTGGATTTAGTGAAGCAAGCTCAAAATAAACCCAGCCAACTGCACTCAAATCGATGATTTGACTTTGGCAAAGGAAAAGAGATATGATTGTACGAATTTATTTCGGCATAAGTCGGCTATCATGTAAAACCTTTTTCGGAAGGTTCAAGTGTGGTTTACTTTTGGGTTTAGTGAACTGCCTGAATTTATTCTGATAATTGGTTGATAGTTCTGCTGCAAGTAGAGGATGCTGATGAGGAATGTGGTAATTCCGAAACGTGCGTCCATCCAACCATCTTGCAGTCTATAGGGCTTTGCCCAAATAAATTTGTCAAACATTATTTTCCTCTATTGGTTAAGCTACACTTGTAATTTAGTCAATACATGGTTTTAAGCTGAAATAAAAAAACAACAACAATGATTAAAGAAAAAACCAACAATAACAAAACAAAACGAATGAAAAAAAGAGGAAGCACGCTCAAAATAAACGCAGCCAACTGCACTCAAATCTATGATTTGACGGTGGCAAATTTGACGGTTTGTACGAATTTATTTCGGCATAAGTCGGCTATCATGTAAAACTTTTTTCGGAAGGTTCAAGTGTGGTTTACTTTTGGGTTTAGTGAACTGCCTGAATTTATTCAGATAATTGGTTGATAGTTTTGCTGCAAGTAGAGGATGCTGATGAGGGATGTGGTAATTCCGAAACGTGCGTCTATCCAACCATCTTGCAGTCTATAGGGCTTTGCCCAAATAAATTTGACAAACATTATTTTCCTCTGTTGGTTAAGCTGCACTTGTAGTTTAGTCAATGCATGGTTTTAAGCTGAAATCAAAAAAACAACAACAATGCTTAAAGAAAAAAACCAACAATACAAAACAAAACGAATAAAATTAGAAATTTAAAGTAAACACATAATATCGATATCTCCATTCCAAAAAAGGGCATGTGTCTTTGCCTTGAGAGCAGCATTTTATGCAAGTGTAGGTATGTGTTTTGTGTATCATATTCAGACAAAGGAAATTATATTAAAACAAGAAAGAAAATTAAAAATAAAACAGTGAAAAATATGTAAAAATTACAAAGCGATCTTCATAAAAAATAACGAAAGGGCACTCTACTCTTTTTAGAGGTTATAGCAGTAGTGAATAGTAATGCATTTCATTGTGAATTCTCATTTTATGTGTTTGTATTTTTATCACCATCGGCATCAAAACAACTACACAGAAAAATGAGAAATGTGGAAACAGTAAAAAATAAACAGCACGATATTTAAAAACAAAGTTTAGTTCCCCTTTATTGATTTGAAATCTAGCTCAAGTGGCTATTATTGATGTCGGATAGTATTGCAAATGGGTCATATAGGACCACTTTTAGGTATAGGCAGCTATTATTTAGTTGACAAGGAAAAGAAACTCATGTATAACTTTTGCTGGAAAATACTGTGAGAGGCCTCACACTCATTGTGAACCTATATTGCCTTGACCATTTTAAATTAGGCGAACCTCAAATTTATTTCATTGATTGGTTTAATGTAAATTCGTAATATTTAGCAAAAATGCCTCGGGAAAGTCAACTTTCAGATGAAGAACGCGGAACACTTACCGGGGTCATTTATGTTGGTGGCAACATAAATGGAGAAATTGTGTCTGCGATAAACCGAAACGGCGCAATTTAAGTAATTTTTGAACTATTCGCGCACAATAGTTGTTTTTGAAATTCGCTATATTTCAGAGCTTAATATAAATCAAAATCGCCAAAGCAAAATTCCACCAACTTCCAAAATCAGTAGTAGATCTGCTAGTTTCGCCTTCAGTTTTGACGAACGTGATGACGACGATGATGAGAGCAATGCATTGGAGTTTGACGACTTTGGGCATAACATATATTTTAAAATAGCAGGTCAGACACACATGTCTTATAATACAATACGATATAAATATAAAAACTTGGGAGCCACCGTAGTGCAATGGTTAGCATGCCCGCCTTGCATACACAAGGTCGTGGGTTCGATTCCTGCTTCGACCGAACACCAAAAATTTTTTCAGCGGTGGATTATCCCACCTCAGTAATGCTGGTGACATTTCTGAGGGTTTTCAAAGCTTCTCTAAGTGGTTTCACTGCAATGTGGAACGCCGTTCGGACTCGGCTATAAAAAGGAGGTCCCTTGTCATTGAGCTTAACATGGAATCGGGCAGCACTCAGTGATAAGAGAGAAGTTCACCAATGTGGTATCACAATGGACTGAATAGTCTAAGTGAGCCTGATACATCGGGCTGCCACCTAACCTAACCTAACCTAACCTATTTAATATAAAAACTTATGTATAAACTTTTTTCCTTCTTTGTAGATATGAAGGAACAAGCTATTTGTATAACAATATCTGCTTTGGGTCCCGAATTTTGTTACATATATGACACAATAATCTCCCTTTCGTCAACGTTATTATAAAAAAATAAATTGATTACTATGTAAAAATTGTATTACTTTTTTCCAAAAAAAAACCGACTGAGCCAGAGCATATTTTATAAGGGGGCGTGGTACCGCCCTATTCCACCTGGGATGTAATTCTTACTGTACGATCAACATATATACCAAATCTCATATTCATACCTCTGATAGTTCATGAGATATATCCGTTCCAAGTTTTATTGGGCGGTGCCACGCCCAATCATAACCAAGTATAGCCAAGGACTATTAGCAGGTCAACAGTGGTTGTGATTGGGAGGTACCACCACCAATCATAACCAAGTATAGCCAAACTATGCCAGATCAACCGTACAACATTGGGAAAGTTTCATGACAATCGGTCCATTACTATGGCCGCTAGATCTATTTTTAATGGTGGGGAGTGGCACCGCCCACTTTTCCAAAAGATGTGTAGCCTATGTCACTCAGTGATAACGTAGCATTATAATAGTGAAAGAATTTTTAAAATCAGATAAGTAGTTTAATTAATCTCCTCTGTGCAGCGATAGGATTAGCATTTTTTGAAGAAGTAAGCTTTTTTAAAGATAGCGGCCGCGCAAAGCAAAGAATACATCATCAAAATTAAATAGAAAACAGCCCAATGCTGACTGAAATAAGAATAAATTACTTATTTTTTAACAATAAATATTATTTCCTACTGTATTTAAAACATACTTCAACGATCTTAACAAAAAAAAATTACACTAGCAATGACTAAACTCAAATGAAATAATTCGTTAGGTTTCATTTCTAAAACGTTTGTTTTCATTGATACAACCTACGTCTTTCTTGTAGACAATGAATAATTTTCAATCATACAACGTATACGCCGCATCCATACAATGAATAAGTTTCATTCATACAACGAATAATTTTCATGATTACAACGAAAAAGCTACGTTATTGCAACGTAATTACTCGATAATACTACGAAGCGGTTTCGTATATATAACGTCAAATTATGGTGTTATAACAGTTTGTTTGTGGATCATAGCAGTGTATTCATAAGTAATATTTTAGTCACGCCCACGATGGAGAGTTTTTACTCAGGAACACTCACGAATAAAATCGGTGCACATACACGAAAACTTTTAAAGACTCACGCGAGAACAATTTTTATTCACGTATTTAGAAAAAGGCACTAGTGTACAGAAATGATGTGACTCTCTAAAACTTTGGAGACTAACATATACTCTAGTGATTCACGAAAGATCTGCAGACACACAAAAATTCGTCACTATATCGGCACTTACCATTGAGTCGTATTTTAGTCTTGTATATATATATATATATATATATATATATATATATATATATATATATATATATATATATATATATATATATATATATATATATATATATATATATATATATATATATATATATATATATATATATATATATATATATATATATATATATATATATATATATATATATATATATATATATATATATATATATATATATATATATATATATATATATATATATATATATATATATATATATATATATATATATATATATATATATATATATATATATATATATATATATATATATATATATATATATATATATATATATATATATATATATATGTTTGCATCCAGAGACATTATATTAGAAAAAATTTGCTGTCCCAAACATAATATGTTCTAAAATATTTATATATATGTCACAAACATGTTATATGGGTTTTTTAACATTATAGGCTTACACTTAAAACTAATGTGCTAAGACTTTTTGTTCCAAACATATAATATTTACACCGAAACATATGAAAACAGTCGTTTTAGTCCGTTAATGTGGATTATTTTGGTCACGTAAATATATATTCTAAATATTGCTTATTTTTTTTAGAACCCCAATTTAATTTCTTGTGCGATGGCTTCATCCGTTTGTCTTTTATGCTTAAACGAGCAATTTAACATTACTCTAGAACTTAGACAAACATGTCATCTGAATCAAAATGCTTCTACAAAAAAGTCTTGTTCCATCTTATCATAACAACAATTAAAGAAAGTGGAAAGTCAGGCGGGGCCTAAACCACCCTTATTGAATTAGTAAACATTGTTTGTGGGGTATCGATGGTATAGGTTTTGGGAGATAAACCGCATTTCCACACTGTTAGAAAAATATGTTTTTCATATGTTTCGATATAAACAAAATGTGTTTCGGGCACAATTTTTAAACACAATATATTTAAGTGCAAACATGTAATGTTCTCAAACTAACACTAAATGTTTGGAACACATATGTTAATATGTTAGAATATATTATGTTTGGGGCATGCATGTTTCATAAAAATTATATATGTGAATGTAAACATATATAAATTTACAAATTTCGAGTAAACATATATATGTTGTGATATTTTATTCAGAGAGCGACAGAGGAGAGAGAGAGAGAGAGAGTATAGAGAAAGAAATAGAGATAAAAACGGGGAGAGTTGACGAAAGATATCAAATTAACACAGCGAGAGAATCGAAAGAGAGCAATTTCTGTGAAACCGCTTATATGTTGTTTCGGAAACTGCTTTATGATAAGGCCAAAAATTTTATACGCTTAAGTCTAAATATTATTTAATTTAAGTCTAAATATTATTTAATTTGTGTATATTATAAAATTATTTATGTATGTTTATACTCGACCCCACGTTCTTCCTTTGTTAGAGTTTTTGAATTCCTTCCAAAATATCAAACTTTTATACCGAAACCAGTTTTTTATTACAAAATTGTTATTTTTGCAATAAAAAAATAATATTTTATCCAAAAGCTCAGTCCATTTCGTTTATATCAAGCACTGTTTCTGACAGTAAATCTTTAATAACCCACATTTCGAAGTTTCATTATAAAAATTTAATATATAAATATAAATGTGTAAAGTAAAAAAAAAAAACAATTGGTGTTTGGTCGGAGCAGGGATTGAACCCACGACCCTTTGCATGTACGGCAGACATGCTAACCACTGCTCCACGTTGCCAACACATGTATGTTTCTGTTAAATAATGTTATGTTTGCATGGGCTCGTGGGCGCTGCAAACTATGCTATATAAATGTAACTTATAACGATAATTGTCTTCTGGTGACTATAACAGCTACGTAGCTCAGTGGTAGTGTGTTGGCTTACAAACTGTATGGTCCTCGGTTCGATTCTCCGTCCAGGCGAAAGGTAAAATTTAAAAAAAATTATAAAATTGAATAATTTCTTCAACATTATTTGTATTACAGAAAAAGGTGCCAAGAACTAAAAAATTTCGTGGAAGTGAAAATTATGTTAGGGAATGAGCACAATCTTCTTTGGGGAAAATTCTTCCAAGCATATAATATTTTTGGGCTCAAAATGCTTCCTAACATATAATATTTTCTCATATAGCAAACATATTTATGTTTCGGCAGTATCCAATAATATATGTGCTTCCTGCAAAATATTTTTGGAACATATGTTAGAGAGGCGATTTTTTTTGAGGGTGCATATTTAAGGACATTAAGGGGTACATGTTGATGGGAGTTTTATCACAATCTGAATAGAAATGTATAATATTTGGAGCGATAGTTGATTCTGAACCTACAGAGTTAGTATGCCACTAATATGAGTCCATTATTGAAAAAGAGGAAATCGCTCGTTTAGTGTGGGTAATAAATCAAAATTTTTGCAACTTGGGAAATATAAATATTGATGTAAGAACATGTAAGTCTAACTACGATCGGTTAATACTTCAATATTTTAAATTTGGGTAACATTGGTTAACAAATAAGAGTCTTATGGCCAAATTTAACAAAATCGAGCAATGCATATATATGGGAGCTATATCTAAATCTGAACCGATTTGGTTGATACCACAGAAGGTTACCTCGTGCTAAACTTGAGTACGATCGGTTACTAAATAAGACTATTATGGCCAGAAACAAAGTTATATGGGGTACATTTTTGCAAAACGGACGATACAAATATACGGGACCAATATCTAAATCTGAATCGATTCGGAATATTTTGTAAGTTTGGTTGATATTATAGGAGATTACCTTGTGTTGAATTTGAGTAGGATCGGTCAATAAATGAGGCCACTATGGTCAAAAATAAGGTAATAAGGGGAAATTTTTTGAAAATCATGCGATGCATATATATGGGAGCTATATCTAAATCTGAACCGATTTGGATGATATTTTGCAGGTTTGGTTGATTCCTCAGAAATTTTGTAAAATCGGGCGATGCATATATATGGAAGCTACATTTAAATCTGAACCGATTTCTATGATTTTTTGCGCATATAGTCACTACTACAGAAGATACTACTACGGATGTCTACCGTTTCAGCAGCCGTTGCACTGAATTTACATCACTTCTTAAGGTGTGATCCGAATTCAGTGTTTTGAATGTGAATTAAAGATTTTGTGATATTTTCACGAATAAATAATATTTATAATTTTTAATGCATTCCAATGCTTGTCTAAAACGTTTGCCCTGAAATATTTTGAAAAATTATCGATTTTCCTAGCATTCTTCCGACAATCTAGCATTCTTCGGTATTTGAAAAATTTGTACCATTTTATTAATTCTTTTTAACCTATTTGCAAAAAAAAAAAAAACAAGTATAAACGGCCGTAAGTTCGGCTAGGCCGAAGCTTATGATTGCGTAGAAACTTCTTATAAACACTGCCATCCACAATCTATGGCCTTCTAATTTGTAAGTAAGTCCATACATGGTAAATATTAAATTAACAAAATTTTCTATAGAAATAAAATTTTAACAAAATTTTCCATAGAAATAAAATTTTGACAAAATTTTCTATAGAAATAAAAAATTGACAAAATTTTCTATAGAAATAAAGTTTTGAAAAAAATTTCTATAGAAATTAAATTTTAACATAATTTTCTATAGAAATAAAATTTTAACAAAATTTTGTAGAGAAATGAAATTTTGACAAAAATTTTTATAGAAATAAAATGTTGGTAGATTATTTTTGGCTCGAGTGACAACAATGATTATGAACCAATATGGACAAATTTTTGGGTGATTGGGGATCGGCTATATATAATATGTTTTTCATATGTTCCGATATAAACAAAATGTGTTTCGGGCACAATTTTAAAACACAATATATTTAAGTGCAAACATGTAATGTTCCTAAACTAACACTCAATGTTTGGGACATTTATGTTAATATGTTAGAATATATAATGTTTGGGGCATGAATGTTTCATAAAAATCATATGTGTGAATGCAAACATATATAAATTTACAAATATCGACTAAACATACATATGTTGTGATATTTTATTCAAAGCGACAGAGAGAGTATAGAGAAAGAAATAGAGATGGAAACCGGGAGAGTTGACGTAAGATATCAACATAACACAGCGAAAGAATCAAAAGAGAACAAGTTCTGTGAAACCGCTTATATGTTGTTTCGAAAAACTGTTTTATGATAAGACCAAAAATTTGATATGCTTAAGTCTAAATATGATTTAATTTGAATAAAGAGAATATACATTCGGAACCGAGAGAATCGTTAAAAGAAATCAGGGGTCTTCATAAAAATAACGAAAGGACACTACACTCTTTATAGAGTTGGGACAGTAAAATGAAATAAGGAGGAAATAGTGAAGAATTACACAGTAAAATGTATAAAAACAAAGTTTAGTTCGTCTTTATTAATAAGTACGAGGAGTTGACGGACACCTTCAAATATAAAAGCGGGCATTAAGTTCGAGTTTTGCAGCTAAAACAATTTAAAAAGTTTATTTTCTTTAAAATGAATTATTAAAGAAAAATAAAAGACATTTTAGAGCGATGGTGTAAAATGCTAGTAAAAAACTGTTCACGCCTAAATAAATTTATGTTTATATTATAAAATTATTTATGTATGTTTATATTCGACTCCACGTTCTTCTTTTGTTAAAGTTTTTGAATTCCTTCCAAATTTTAAAGTTTTGTACCAAAAACAGTTTTTTGTTACAAAATTGATATTTTTGCAATAAAAAAATAATATTTTATACAAAAATCAGTTAATTTCATTTATATCAAGCACTGTTACTGACTATAAATCTTTAATAACCCACATTTCGAAGTTTCATTATAAAAATTTAATATAGTATAAATATAAATGTGTAAATTAAAAAAAAAGTGTTCGGCCGGAGCAGGGATTGAACCCACAACTCTTTGCATACAAGGCAGACATGCTACCCACTGCTCCACGTGGCAAACAAATGTATGTTTCTGTTAAATAATGTTATGTTTGCATGGGCTCGTGGGCGCTGCAAACTATGCTATATAAATGTAACTTATAACGATAATTATCTACTGGTGACTATAACAGCTACGTAGTCCAGTGGATAGTGTGTTGGCTTACAAACTGTATGGTCCTCGGTTCGATTCTCCGTGCAGGCGAAAGGTAAAATTAAAAAAAAAAAATATAAAAGTGAATAATTTCTTCAACATTATTTGTATTACAGAACAAGTATATACAGCACTAAGTTCGGCTGGGCCGAATCTTAAATACCCACCACCATGAACCAAATATTAGGGTTTCCTTTGAAATTTCAGGAGGGCCTGAGGACTTGAGGACACTTCCCGAAGATAAATTTAAAGATTTCAACTATGAGGACTATATCAGATTCAGGATTTCTAAGAACCATTTTTGTTTGAGTTTTAGAGGAATCATTAACATCTCTTGTAAGTGTGCAAGAAAATTATAAAATAACGTCTTGATTTGAAATCTTAAATCTGTAGAAGTAAAATCTGGAAATTTTACATTGAGTTTCAAGCAATTTTCATGATCAGTGCGCCTTCTACACCCTCAAGAAGTGAAGTCGGTCTATATGGAGTCATTACCAAATGGACCGATAAAAACTTAATCCGATGCACGTTTTTGTGAGCCTAAAATACCAGAATATTTACAATTTCAGGCAAATCAGATAAAAACTACGGATTCTAGAAGCCCAAGAAGTAAAATCGGGAAATCGGTCTATATGGGGCATATACCAAAATATGGACCGATACTCGCCATTTTCGGCACACCTCTTTATGGTCCTAAAATACCTCTAGATTTCCAATTTCAGACAAATTGGATAAAAACTACGGTTTCTATAAACCCAAGACCCCAAATCGGGAGGTCGTTTTATATGGGGACCATACCAAAACATGGACCGATACTCACAATTTTTGGCACACGTATTTGTGTTCCTAAAATACCTCTAGATTTCCAATTTCAGGTAAATTGAATAAAAACTGCGGTTTCTATAAGCCCAAGAAATAAAATCGGGAAATCGGTCTATATGGGGGCTATACCAAAATATGGACCGATACTCACAATTTTTGGCACACGTATTTGCGGTCTTATAATACCTCTAGATTTACAATTTCAGGTAAATTGAATAAAAACTGCGGTTTCTATAAGCCCAAGAAGTAAAATCGGGAGATCGGTCTATATGGGGGCTATACCAAAACATGGACCGATACTCACCATTTTTGGCACACCTCTTTACGGGCATAAAATACCTCTAGATTTCAAATTTCAGGCAAATTGGATAAAAACTACGATTTCTATAAGCCCAAGACCCCAAATCGGGAGGTCGGTTTATATGGGGACTATATTAAAACCTGGACCGATATAGCCCATCTTCGAACTTGACCTGCCTGCAGACAAAAGACGAGTTTGTGCAAAATTTCAGCACGATTGCTTCATTATTGAAGACTGTAGCGTGATTACAACAGACAGACAGACAGACAGACAGACGGACAGACGGACATCGTTATATCGTCTTAGAATTTCTCCCTGATCAAGAATATATATACTTTATATAGTCGGAAATCGATATTTCGATGCGTTACAAACGGAATGACAAACTTATTATACCCCCGTCACCATTCTATGGTGGTGGGTATAAAAAGGTGCCAAGAACTACAATATTTCGTGGAAGTGAGAATTACGAGTATGTTAGGGTATGAGCACAATCGTCTTTGGGAAAAATTCTTCCAAGCATATAATATTTTTGGGCTCAAAATGATTCCAAACATATAATATGTTCACATAAAACAAACATATTAATGTTTCGGCAGTATCCAACAATATATGTGCTTCCTGCAAAATATGTTTGGAACATATGTTAAAGAAGCGATTTTTTTTGAGGGTGTATAGACGGATATGGACCAATTTTGGTATGGTTGTTAGCGGCCATACACTAACACCACGTTCCAAATTTGAACCGGATCGGATGGATGTTGCTCTTCCAAGAGGCAACCGGATCGGATGAAATTTGCTTCTCTTAAATAGTGGCTCCGCAAACCAAATCTGGGTATCGGTTTATATGGGGGCTATATATAATTATAAACCGATGTGGACCAATTTTTGCATGGTTGTTAGAGACCATATACCACCATCATGTACCAAATTTCAGCCGGATCGGATGAAATTTGTTTCTCTTTGAGCCTCCGCAAGCCAAATCTGGGGATCGGTTTATATGGGGGCTATATATAGTTATGGACCGATGTGGACCAATTTTAGCATGGTTTTCAGAGACCATATACAAAAACCATGTACCAAATTTCAGCCAAGTTTAAGTCGATAGCTTGTTTCATTCGGAAGTTAGCGTGATTTCAACAGACTGACGGACATGCTTAGATCGACTCAGAATTTCACCACGACCCAGAATATATATACTTTATGGGGTCTTAGAGCAATATTTCGATGTGTTACAAACGGAATGACAAAGTTAATATACCCCCCATCCTATGGTGGAGGGTATAAAAATACCCACTAAAATATGACAAAACGAGCTATAACAAGTATATACGGCCGTAAGTTCGGCCAGGCCGAATCTTATGTACCTTCCACCATGGATTGCGTAGAAACTTCTACGAAAGATTGTCATCCACAATCGAATTACTTGGGTTGTGGTATCTTAAAACTTCTTAACATCGTTTTCTAAATTGTGAGTTAGTCCATACGTGGTATATACTAGACAAAAAAGGGACTTTTGCACGGTACGTAGAGACCCAGAATTGAAATATGGGGGTCGCTTATATGGGGCTATATAGAATTATGAACTTGATATGGACCAATTTTTGTGTGATTGGGGATCGATTTATCTGTCTATAGCTATATATAACTATAGACCGATATGGACCTAGTTAGGCATGATTGTTAACGGCCATATACTAGCACAATGTACCAAATTTCAACTGACTCGGAAGAAATTTGCTCCTCCAAGAGGCTCCAAAACCAAATCTCGGGATCGGTTTATATGGGGGCTATTTATGATTATGGGCTGATATGGACCACTTTTGGCATGGTTGTTAAACCAGATCGGATGAATTTTGCTTCTCCAAAAGGCACCGGAGGTCAAATCTGGGGATCGGTTTATATGGGGGCTCTATATAAATATGGACTGATATGAACCAATTCCTGCATAATTGTTGGATACAATATACTAACATCACGTACCAAATTTCAACCGAAACGGATAAATTTTGCTCTTCCAAGGGGCTCCGGAGGTCAAATCTGGTGATCGGTTTATGTGGGGACTATGGACCGATTCGACCAGGTTTTGCACATATATTAACACCACGTACTGATTTCAACTGAATCAGATGAATTTTGATCTTCCAAGAGGCTCCGGATGTGGACCAATTTTTGCATGGTTGTTAGAGACCATATACCACCATCATGTACCAAATTTCAGCCATCGGATGAAATTTGTTTCTCTTTGAGCCTCCGCAACAGACGGACGGAAATGCTCAGATCGGTTTAGGGTATTAAAAAGTTTATTTTCTTTAAAATGAATTATTAAAGAAAAGTAAACGTGAAAACATTATACCAGCCTTCCAGGTAAAAATGACATTAAGTACAAAATTATTGGTTAATAAAAATGCATATTTATTTCTATTTCTAAACACGACACATTTTAAATGCATTTAAAATTGTATTAAATGCTAGTAAAAAATAGATTACGCCTAAATAAATTGATGTGTATACGTTCACGTTCTTCTTTTGTTAGAGTTTTTGAATTTCTTCGAAAATTTCAAACTTTTGTACCAAACACATTTCTTTTTTACAAATTGTTATTTTTGCAATAGAAAAAATAATATTTTATCCAAAAGTTCAGTCCATTTCGTTTATATCAAGCACTGTTCTTTTCTGACAGTAAATCTTTAATAACCCACATTTGGAAGTTTCATTGTAAAAATTTAAAATAATAATATGTCAAACTAAATGTAAAAAAATTGGTGTTCAGTCGGTGCAGGCGGACATGGTAACCATTATTTAATAGAAGCAAATGTAAGTTTCGATTAAATAATGTTTTGCTGGCAGCGGTTCGTGGGCGCCGCAAACTATGTTGTACTGTTTGCACGGATGAAAAAGACTGTTTTTCATATGTTTGGCTATAAAAATTTGGAACACAAATTTTTAAACACAATATTTTTGAGTGCAAGCATATAATGTTCATAAACTAGCATAACATGTTTGGGACATATATGTTAATATGTTATAACATATTATGTTTGGGACATAAAATGTTTGTAAATATAATATGCTTGGATGCAAACATATATTAACTTAGAAATAGCCTATAAACATATATGTGTTTAGTAGCTTGGAGCGCTATTTAACAGGGAGCGATATTGAATTAAGTTGGTGGTTGTTGCTTGTTATTACAAAATTAACATTTTATTTTTCCTTGGGCAATTGATCAGCTACTTCTTTGATCCTTACAAACTGTGTGGTCCGCTGTTCGAATCCCCGTCCGGCAAAAGGTAAAATTAAAATAAAAAAAAATCATAAAATTGAATAATTTCTTCTACAATGTTTGTATTGCAGAAAAAGGTGCTAAGAACTAAAAAATCTCGTGGAAGTGAGAAAGATGTGGGGGAATATACAATTAGGCAGAAACAAAATTTTGAGCATTCAGGTCGAAAACCTATGTTGTTAGCACCTATATTACCTGTTTATTTTCATAATTCATTATGATTGTAAATATATAAATAAATAAATAAAATGTTGAGCACAATATTGTTTGGGAGATTTTTTAAGCATATAATATTTTTGGGTACAAAATGCTTCCAAACATGTTATATGTTCACATAATAACATATTGTTTTTTGGAAGACAAGATTATTGAATTTGGATGCAAAAATACAAAATGTTTGGAACTTAGACTACCCAAACATATATTGTTTACACCAATATGCTTTCAAACATATTATATATTGGAAGAGATCAAACATATAAATGTTTGGGCAATACCCAAAAATGTATATGCTTGAAGCAAAATATGTTTGGGAGTATATGTTACAGAGGCGATTTTTTGTGAGGGTGTGACTGTTTGCGTTGATGGCTATAACGATAATTGTCTGTTGATGCATCAACAATAACAACTACGTAGGTCAGTGGATAGCGTGTTGGTCCGCGGTTCGATGCACCGTCCAGGCAAAAAGTAAAATTTAATTTATAAAATCGAATAATTTCTTCCACATTGTTTGTATTACAGCAAAAGGTTGTAAGAAATAAAAAAATCGTGGAAGTGAGAAAGATGTGAGGGAATACGCAATTAGGCAGAAATAAATTTTTTTGAGCGCAATCTTCTTTGGGAGAAAATTATTCCAAGCATATAATATATTTGGGCTCAAAATGCTTCCAAACAAAAAACAAACATAATAATGTTTCGGCAATATCCAAGAACATGCTTCCTGCAAGATATGTTTGGAACATATGTTATAGAAGCGATTTTTTTGAGAGTGTACGAAATTCAGTTTAGGTAACAACCTATATTAAGATTTGTTTGAAATTAGAGATAGAGTTTTGTGAAAAATAATAAGGACAGTCGCATTCACCGTCTTTTGTGTTCACGAATTCAAATAAAATTAAAGAATATTTGATAAAAGAAATTTGGTGTGTAATACTTGTAGACTACACAGAAAAAAGTAAACTGTTTTATAGCCAGAACTACTTCTCCACATTTTGAGATTTTCACAAAGCGTTGTTAAAATCAGGAATGTTTAATGGCTTGGTGTGCCTTTTAACTACAACTCATGAAATAACGCCCTCTCATAGAAGAAAAATGAACTAAAAGCAAAGAACAAAATCATTGGCGCCAAATCATGACCATTTTAACTCTACTGTAGTTCATTCTTACTATTTTTGGGAATCGTACGAAAGTTTTCTATTGCATTCATTTATATTGAACTTATGTGTATTGTCATTGAACTTTATACCCACGTTGAATTCATAAAATGTTTGAGCCATACTTAACAAAAGGAAATTTTCATTGGGTTGTGGAAAATTTCGATAAAAATACGGATTTTGTTCAGTGAACATTTAAAAAATACTTTTAGAATTTTGTATCTTCCTTTCGTTTTCATAACTAAACATTTTCTTTGCAAAATAGCAGTTTCTGCTTTGAAAAATAATAAGGTGAGTTATACGTTTTTCGTAAAAAACGATACTGAAAACTACACAGAAAAAAAAATTCCGTAGTTAAACTAACGCTAAATATAACTTATTTTTATTGTAAAAAAATATTTGTTAGTAGTAAAATTTTATTATTTTTTGCGAAATTTTCGACAGACCAATGAAACTTTCGCTTTTTTAAGTATGTCTCAAATATTTTATGAACTAAACGTGAGTATAAAGTTCGATGGCCGTACACATAAGTTCAATATGAACTAAAGCAAATGAAAATTTTGGTACGATTCCCAAAAATAGTAAGAATGAACTACGGTATGGTTAAAATGGTCATGATTTGGCGCCAATGATTTTCTTCTTAAATTTTAGTTCCTTTCTTCTTCTATAAGAGGGTATAATTTCGTGAACTGCAGTTAAAAAGTACAACAGGGCATTAAATTTTCCTGGTTTTAACAACGCTTTGGGTAAATCTCAAAATGTGAAGTAAAATTTAGTTCAATTTTAGTACGAGTTAGTTTATTCTTCCTATAAAACAGTTTACTTTTTTTTCGGTGTATAAACCCTTTTTGTGAAATATGGGTAGAAATAAACACTACGACCGCGCTACCCAAAATAAATAAAAGCGGACATTAGCACAGAAATAAATGCTTGGTATATCTAAAACCGATGCCGAAAATGCCAATAAATAGGGTGAACCCCTGACATAAAACCTAAAGTTACACCTACTTTAAAGAGAAATATCAATTTAAAAAAGAGTTATCAATTTTACGTTGATGCATAAACTATTCGAAAAACACACATTTGAGATGGATTAAGTATCTGTAGTGCAAGAAAAGAGTCATTGTTATCCAAAACGAATTTAAACAAGGATTAAAGTTTACTAAAAATCAAATCAATGTTCTAAGCAAAAATGGCGTAATATTTTGTGGTCCGATGAAACCAAAGAAAACTTTTTTCTTCTGATAGAGGTTGTAATGTTCAAACTGCGATTTTCTAACATTCCTTTTAAAAGTATTTTACATTTCCATCAAATTATTTCAAACTTAACAGCGATTGAACAGAGATTGGAGGAGGGTATGATATTAACTTTAAATGAACACATTTCTACTCCAAACAGACTGGGAGTCATTGATTCTAGCTATCAGTCGGGTGGTGGGGTTCATGTCTGTTGAAATAGTAAACCCGTAATCTCTTACACAAATAAAATTTTTTTGTTATAGACTCCCTTCAAGAAATTACTACAAAAAAATTATTATAAACAAAACTATGTAGGATCCTCCAAAAACAGAAAAAAAACAAGCAAACCCGATACCGAAGAGGAACCAAAAAAAATAATATGTAAAACACTGCATTAATCGATATATATAAAAAAAATCATTCATTCCAGATGTTATGGAATGTGATGTCTCTTAACCCTGCCCATCCGTGGTCTCATTGACATACGTTATTACAAAGACCCCTTATTCCCGATTTTACCCTAGGCCCTTATCACCTCGTAAGAAAAACAGATACAAATTTACTCCATGACTATTCGATTGTGTGAATAATTCAGTTTATTTATAAATTCCATCGAACTGTTATAAATCCTATTCTAAGCTATCAGAAGATCGAACATAATTTCAGTCCAAGTTAGTTCAATCATGTTTGATTGTAAAGGAAAGTTTTAAATGGGAATCAAAGCACTACACAGTCTTACACAAATTTTTAAGCAGTGTATGTATTTTTATTGTTTCAATAATTAAATAAAATCTGTATCTAGAAATGTAGGTTTTGGTAAATAACTGGAAGGAAACAAACAACAAAATTATTGTTAGCTCACAAGAACTTTCTCTGGTGTTGAAAATACACAACAACAAGATATATTACGAACAAAAAATCTGGGTATGAAAACTAATGTAAGACTACGTATTTCTTTGAGCCTTCCAACTCAATGTAAACATCTTAACAAAAAAATTTTAGATATTTGAACAATAATTTTTTTATATATTCGGTTGAATTTTTTTTTAGATTAATACTTTTACTATATTCTATCCATAATCAGAGATTTTCTCGTTATATAAAAAAAGTGCTTATAAGAATGCAAAAATTTGAAACAAAAAAAAATAAATCTAGCGTAAGAGAAAAAGGGAGGCATTTGCCTTAGAAAAATAACTAAAATGGGACATCGAATCTGGTGTAATTTAGACAAAAACCAAATCGTTTTGTACTTCTATTCGTGCACTAACATCAACTTTCTCAACAAATCTGAATAGATCTTAAAAGGTTCAGTTTCTTGTACTTTAGGCAAGATGATTTAAAAAAAATAGTTATTTAAGAGGCAAAATTTTCAAGACAAAAGAAAATAAAGTAAAAACTTGGCTTATTTTACTCACCACCATTTCAACTCCATATTGCTGCACGTCGAGGCCTCGATGAACATGAATTGGTTGTTGTGGTTTCTTGAAGGCTGGAATAGATCTAGAAAATTTTGCCAGATAGGTGCTGACTCGTCTTGCTTTAATTTTAATCAAACATTGTAATAGTGCACGACGGAAAACAAACGGATGTCTTATCACTTAAGATCTACTGGTAATAAAGTTCGTTGAATTAGATTGCTTCCTCGATTTTTAGTGAATGCTTCATTCGCCAAGTGGTGGTTATCGATGACGATCCCACTCGCGAGGAGTTTGTGGTAGATATGGGATTCTGCACCGCTACTTGGGGCTTCTTCCTTATGAGCCAGCTATGTGGGAATCTTCCCACGGAACTGAAAAACGGCGTTCCTCTAAGCGAAAAATTCAGATTTTTGTATTGGATTTCTTGGGAGAGGCACCCTCCCAAAACAAATTTTCCAGTGGTTGCACACAAGAAGCTCACTAGCAGTCGACCCGCAATTCGCATCTATATACCTACACTGTTAGAAAAATATGTTTTTCATATGTTCCGATATAAACAAAATGTGTTTCGGGCACAATTTTTAAACACAATATATTTAAGTGCCAACATGTAATGTTCCTAAACTAACACTAAATGTTTGGGACACATATGTTAATATGTTAAAATATATTATGTTTGGGGTATGAATGTTTCATAAAAATAATATGTGTGAATGTAAACATATATAAATTTACAAATTTCGAGCAAACATATATATGTTTACAATTTCTGTGAAATAGTTGTATGTTGTTTCGGAAAACTGCTTTATGATAAGGCCAAAAATTTTATATGCTTAAGTCTAAATATTATTTAATTTGAATATTAGAATGAGTATTCGGAGTAAAGAGAATAGACATTCGGAACCAAGAGCATAGAGATTTGAAAAAAAACAGCATGTGTTTTCGCCTTGAGAGGAGAATTTTATGTATGTGGGGACTGTAAATTTTTAATAACCCACATTTCGAAGTTTCATTATAAAAATTTAATATAGTATAAATGTCTAAATTGCAAAAAAAAAAAATTGGTTCGGTCGGAGCAGGAATTGAACCCACGACCCTTTGCATGCAAGGCAGGCATGCTAACCACTGCTCCACGTGGCCAATAAATGTATGTTTCTTTTAAATAATGTTATGTTTGCATGGGCTCGTGGGCGCTGCAAAGTATGCTATATAAATGTAACTTGTAACGATAATTGTCTACTGGTGACTATAACTACTACGTAGCCCAGTGGATAGTGTGTTGGCTTACAAACTGTATGGGCCTCGGTTCGATTCTCCGCCTAGGCGAAAGGTAAAATTAAAAAAAAAATTATAAAATTGAATAATTTCTTCAACGTTATTTGTATTACAGAAAAAGGTGCCAAGAACTAAAAATTTCGTGGAAGTGAAAATTATGTGAGGGAATGATCACAATCTTCTTTGGGGAAAATTCTTCCAAGCATATAATATTTTTGGGCTTAAAATGCTTCCAAACATATAATATGTCCATATAAAACAAACATATTAATATTTCGGCAGTATCCAATAATATATGTGCTTCCTGCAAAATATGTTTGGAACATATGTTAAAGAAGCGATTTTTTTTTGAGGGTGTAGTTATAGAAAGTACAATCCTAATTACGACGGTCATATGTCGCAAGCTGGGTCTCTTACCTTTGTGATATAAAACAATTTGTTTCTACGGGAGTTTTCTTCGAAATATCTGTCCCATAGAAATAAAAATTCTGCGAATTTTCACTGTGGCTGGACCGCCTGGTGGAAATTTCAGTGATATTAAATTCAATTGATTATTAGTTATGGAACACTCACTTTGTAAAATTATGCAAGAACAAAAAAAAAATATGACCCACTAGGGGCAGAACTCCGGTGCATGGAAAAAGAGTAATTTTATATCTAGGTACTTTTGTCTAATCAATCAATTTCACAGATTTTTGTAGAAAGACACTATAGGAAGCTTATGATTCAATTTGTCCAACTGGAGCAAATCTATCACTATCAAATCACACTCAAATTTTCAGCTTCGAATGACTACGATGACTGTTGATTCATTGTCATCCAATTTGGGATTTTATATGAACTCAAGAGCTCGCGACTATACAGTTACTGACTGGAAATGTAATACAATAATTGCTTGGTCAATGTTTCGTCAAGATTTCGGTATCTTCCTGTATTGTTGTAATTATATATAAAAGAATGACCAGAGAAGAAAGAAAAGAAAAAAAAAAATAAATAAAGCAATTAGAGAAAAAAAATTGGCAATAAGAAAAAATAAATAATAAGTATCTGCCCGAGCAGGGCTTAACCCACTCGGCCGTGTTAAGCTTGGCTTAAACCGCCGCTAAGAGAGTTCTAGTGCAGGTGCTATGTTTGCTATTTGATGTTTGAATATTCCCTTCTCTTTCGTGCCACTAATTTGAAATTTGTGTTGGATCATACATTCCGTAATGAGTGATATTTTTGTTGTGGCTATAATAACCATAGATACTCTGAGATTACATTTACAACCCAACACACTTTTGTAGAAGTGTTTATGTTTAGAAAATTATTGAGATAAAATAGTACTTTTGAACTTCTTAACACCTATATTACAAGGTGTCTACCATGTAAGAAGACCTATCCATCAAGAATTCAACCCTAAATTGAATATGGTCAAACACGGTGGTGGCAGCATCGTGGTATGGGGGTCTATATCATATTATGGTGTGGATCTTCTATATCGTATACAGAATGTGCTGATAACACATATATTTTGCCAAATACAATGCTGCCGCATGCCGAAGAAAATTTGCCAATTAAATGGGTCTTCCAGCAGGATTATGGTCCAAAGCATACGGCACACGCACAGAAAAACCATGTTTGGACATGGTTGCCGCATCCATTTAATGCTTATCTAGAGCATGTAATTGCCGCGAAAACCATGTATTTTGTCTTTGTAAAAATAGTTTTCGAGCGGAGAAAAATGTATGATGGCAATAAGTATTTGAATGGTTCTCAAATACCGCAAACATGTTCTATCATTTAAATGATAGAATTTGAGACCATTAAATGGTCGGGAAAATCATGTACCTCACCATTCATTTTTTTTACTTTTTTACAGGGAAAAAGTATTTTTATAGGTTAAGTATAGACATGTCTAGAACCATTACATGGCCATAAAAACCATTTACATTTTTTCCTGACCATTTATTTTTTTAACTTTTTTACAGCGAAAAGAATTTTATAAAAACATTGAGCAGGTACAAACGATTTTCATTTTGCGCGTCAGTCGTGTGTTGATTGTTTCTTGGAATGGAAGGAGAATACGGATTTACTGTGTTTTGTGTTAATTTATTCAGAAATGGTACGTGGTTTTATGTGAACACAAAAAAGGAAAGTGTAATTGAAAAAATGTACCTGTTTTTTGTTCTGCATTTTGCTATATGGATCATTTATTTTTATTTGCAGTTACATGATGTCTGCGTTTGTACATTTGATGGGCACGATGTAAATATGGAATAATTACTTATTATTGAAATTGAAATAAAATAGAGTGTGTAAAAATATATGATGTTTGCTTGACCGGCATTATAAATACAAATGAACAATGAATTAGTTTATAAATAAATAAAAACAAACAAATAAAGTTAATTTTGTGTTTTCTTTTCTCAAGTGGCGTCCTTTTTTCGACGATGAAAAAAGTTTTTTCATAAAGATCAAAACATTTAAGGTTGTGATCATGTTCTTTTAAGTAGGAGAAAAATATTTTTAATGAATACCATAACATTTTAAATCGTGACCATTGTCTTTTCATTCAAACAAAATTCTTTTTATCAATATAATAACATTTTATATGAGGACAATTATATTTTTCTTAGAACCATGTTCACTGAGCCAACATGGTTGCAGGTTAAAATGCTACATGGTCGCCGCAAAAATAGCTGCTATCATATTATTTTGCTCTTCGAATATGATTGTGACAATCATGTTTCTTCTCTGCGTGCAAGGTACACAAAGAAGTGGTTCCAAACATGGATGGTCAAACACGATGATGACAGATGGTATTCTTCACAAATATTTCATAATAATTGTGTTTTAAGTAAATGGTCTTACCATATTATATCCCAGCAAAAAAGCGTCTCCAAAAAAGTAATGAAAATGTTTTTTTTGGATCCACACGCACAGAAAAAACATGTTTGGACATGGTTGCCGCATCCATTTAATGCTTATTTAGAGTATGTAATTGTCGCGAAAACCATGTATTTTGTCTTTGTAAAAATATATGGAGAAAAATATATGTTGGCAATAAGCATTTAAATGGTTCTCAAATGCCGCAAACATGTTCTATTATTTAAATGATAGAATTTGAGACCATTATATGGTCAGGAAAATCATGTACCTGACCATTCAATTTTTTTTTTACTTTTTTGCAGAGAAAAAAGTATTTTTATAGTTTACGTATAGACATGTCTACAACCATTACATGGCCATAAAGACCATGTACATTGTTTTCGTGACCATTTAATTGTTTAATTTTTTTGCAGCGACAATAATTTTATAAAAACATTGAGCAGGTACACACGATTTTCATTTTGCGCGTCAGTCGTGTGTTGATTGTTTCTTGGAATGGACGGAGAATACGGAATTATTGTGTTTTGTGTTAATTTATTTATTCAGAAATGGCACGTGGTTTTATGTGAATACAAAAAAGGAAAGTGTAATTGAAAAAATTGTACCTGGTTTTTGTTCTGCATTTTGATATATGGTATAATTTATTTTTATTTGCAGTTACATGATGTCTGCGTTTGTACATTTGATGGACACGAAGTAAATATGGAATGATTACTTATTGTTGAAATTGAACCAAACTATAGTGTGTATGTGATGTTTGCTTGCACGACATTATAAATACAAATAAACAATGAAATAGTTTATAAATAAATAAAAACAAATAAATAAAGTTGATTTTGTGTTTGCTTTCTCAAGTGGCGTCATTTTTTCGACGACGAAAAAAGTTTTTTTCATAAAAATCAAAACATTTTAGGTTGTGGCCATGTTCTTTTAACTAGAAGAAAAACATTTTTGACGAATAACATAACATTTTAGATCGTGACCATTGCCTTTTAATGGAAACAAAATTCTTTTTATTAATATAATAACATTTTAGATGAGGACAATTGTATTTTTCTTAGAACCATGTTCACTGAGACAACATGGTTGCAGGTTAAAATGTTACATGGTCGCCGCAAAAATAGCTGCTATCATATTATTTTGCTCTTCGAATATGATTGTGACAATCATGTTTCTTCTCTGCGTGCAGAAGTGGTTCAAAATTGACGCAGAGGCGATGAATTTAACACGGGCTTGTCACAGGACGGAAGTACTCTATTTCAACAGCCGTTGCACTGAATTCTCTTCTTTAGGTGAGATCCGAATTCAATGTTTTGGATGTAAATTAAACAAATTCTGTGATATTTTGTCAAATAAATAATTTTTATAATTTTTTATAATTTTTAATGGATTCTAACGCTTGTCGGAAACGTTTGACCTCAAATATTTTCAAAAATTCACCATTTTTTTAGATTGAATTTAGCATTTTTTCGACAAAATTTAAATGATTTGTACTGAATTTTTACTCTGTTTTTAACCTATTTGAAACAAAAAAAGTTAAAATTACCCATTACAAGTATGAAAAAATCACGTTATAAAAAATTGAATTAAAAGAACTTCCTGGGTAGTTAAAATAAAGAACACCATTGGGAGTGCATCTTCCTTTGTGCCTTTGGAAGAACTTCCAAATTTTTTTGCTGTTATATAAAATAAATGCTTTTTATATAACGTATTCACAAATCCAACTTCTTTAAACAACTCACATTTATTTCTATTTTAAGGTGGGTACTACACCCTCAAAAAAAAAATCGCCTCTTTAACATATGTTCCAAACATATTTTGCAGGAAGCACATATATTATTGGATACTGCCGAAACATTAACATATTTGTTTTATGTGAACATATTATGTTTGGAAGCATTTTGAGCCCAAAAATATTATATGCTTGGAAGAATTTTTCCCAAAGACGATTGTGCTCATTCCCTAACATACTCGTAATTCTCACTTCCACGAAATATTTTAGTTCTTGGCACCTTTTTCTGTAATACAAATAATGTTGAAGAAATTATTCACTTTTATAAATCATTTAAATTTTACCTTTCGCCTGCACGGAGAATCGAACCGAGGACCATACAGTTTGTACGCCAACACACTATCCACTGGGCTAAGTAGCTGTTATAGTCACCAGCAGATAAATATCGTTATAAGTTACATTTATATAGCATAGTTTGCAGCGCCCACGAGCCCATGCAAACATAATATTATTTAACAGAAACATATATTTGTTTGCCACGTGGAGCAGTGGTTAGCATGTCTGCCTTGCATGCAAAGGGTCGTGGGTTCAATCCCTGCTCCCTGCGACCGAACACCATTGTTTTTTTTTTTTTAATTTACGCATTTATATTTATACTATATTAAATTTTTATAATGAAACTTCGAAATGTGGGTTATTAAAGATTTATAGTCAGTAACAGTGCTTGATATAAACGAAATTGACTGATATTTGGATAACATATTATTTTTTTATTGCAAAAATAACAATTTTGTAACAAAAACCTGTTTTTGGTACAAAACTTTAAAATTTGGAAGGAATTCAAAAACTCTAACAAAAGAAGAATGTGGAGTCGAGTATAAACATACATATATAATTTTATAATATAAACATAAATTTATTTAGGCGTGAACAGTTTTTTTACTAGCATTTAACACCATCGTTCTAAAATGCCTTTTATTTTTCTTTAATAATTCATTTTAAAGAAAATAAACGTTTTAAATTGTTTTAGCTGCAAAACTCGAAATTAATGCTCGCTTTTATATTTGAAGGTGTCCGTCAACTCCTCGTGGACTACTTATTAATAAAGAGGAACTAAACTTTGTTTTTATACATTTTACTGTATAATTTTTCACTATTTCCTCCTTATTTCATTTTACTGTTCCAACTGTAAAAAGAGTATAGTGCCCTTTTGTTATTTTTATGAAGACCCCTGATTCCTTTTAACGAACCAAGAAAAAAATTGTGCCCATAATGTCAAAATGATAAACAAAATACATGTCCACACATACATAAAATGCTGCTCTCACGACGAAAACACATGCTGTTTTTTTTAAATGTCTATTCTCTTGGTTCCGAATGTCTATTCTCTTTATTCAAATTAAATAATATTTAGACTTAAGCATATCAAATTTTTGGCGTTATCATAAACCAGTTTTCCGAAACAACATACAAGCGGTTTCATAGAAATTGTTCTCTTTTGATTCTTTCGCTGCACGCAAAAAAATAATTCTTTCCTCCCAAACGAAATTTTAGACAAACAAAGTTCGTTTCTTATTTGCTTTTCGCTGTAAGGAAGTGTATTTGGAAGAAAAGTATATAATTTTTGTGATAAACATTTATTCTTTTCCAGGATGTAACAACAATTTCATAAAGACTAACTAAAAAAAAATTTTCTTGCTAATTGCATTTTCCCTCACATCTTTCTCATATCCACGAGTTTTTTAGTTCTTAACACCTTTTCCTGTAATACCAACAATGTAGAAGAAATTATACGAATTTATAAATTTTTAAATTTTTTTACCTTTCGCCTGGACGGAGAATCGAACCGCGGACCATGCAGTTTGTAAGCCAACACACTAACCACTGAGCTATGTACCTGTTATGGTCATCAATAGATAATTATCCATATAAGTTATATTTATATAGCATAGCTTGCGGCGCCCACGAACCGAATAAACAAAGTTTATTTAACAGAAACAAACATTTAGTTTGGCACCGTGGAGCAGTGGTTGCTACGTCCAACTTTCATGCCAAGGGTCGTTGGTTCGACCCCTGCTTCGACCAAAGTTTTTTTTTTACATACATTCCACATATGTTCGGAAGATTCCGAAAAAATTTTCAACATTACATTGTACTATATTAAATTTTGAACTGTAAAATGTGTTTTATTAAAGACCAAAAGTCAGAAAAGAACAGTGTTTGATATAAACGAAATGGACTCTGTTGTTGTTTCAAAAATAACTTTTTTTATTGAAAAAATAAAAACTTTGTAACAAACGAATTTTTTTGGTGATAAAAGTTTAAAATTTTTGAAGCAATTCTAAAAACTCTAACAAAAGAAAAACGTTTTCGGTACACGTTTTCCAAACGTTTTTTTTTTCTTTGCGTGTGTGTTATGTTGATATCTTTTGTCAACTCTCCCGGTTTCCATCTCTATTTCTTTCTCTATACTCTCTCTGTCGCTTTGAATAAAATATCACAACATATGTATGTTTAGTCGAAATTTGTAAATTTATACATGTTTGCATTCACACATATGATTTTTATGAAACATTCATGCCCCAAACATAATATATTCTAACATATTAACATAGATGTCCCAAACATTTAGTGTTAGTTTAGGAACATTACATGTTTGCATTTAAATATATTGTGTTTTAAAATTGTGCCCGAAACACATTTTGTTTATATCGGAACATATGAAAAACATATTTTTCTAAGAGTGTACGTTCGTTTTAAATTAGGAGTACAAAATCAAATTAGAAGTACAAAGATATATATGACGACGATTGTATTTTCATGGGATCCAGGTCATTGATTGCAAAACATTTCATATTTCTAAATTGACTCAAAAACGTAATAGAGAGAATAAGGTAGTTTTCAACGCGGACACCGAAAGTAGTACTCACCTTTAAGCATTCAATTAAGTTGCGTATTAAAGTTTTTGTTTTTTATATCTTCTTTGATATATCTACAAATAAGTGATTACATATTATTATGGCCGAAGGTATGTCTGGGAAAGGGTACTTTCCTTCTATGACATACATATGTAATTGTAATCCGAGGGGATTCCAATTTATAACATAAGTGTTTATTTCTTTTTGATTAGGATTACCTACAAAATTACCAGGTAATGAGAGAGGAATTTTCAATTTTTTGTTCGCTTATTAATGTTATCTAAATGTGGGTAGGCACTGTCAATTGTATGATATTTTGTGGTTTGTGTTAAAAATAAACAACCTATTTGCTTTTGACCCGGAAATTAAGTTAAAATGCTATCTCAAGAAGGGAGGTTATTTATGAACATATCTTCAAAATTAACTCAGTAACGGGACTAAATTTCGACATAAAATAAAAACGAATGGAATATAAAACATGTAGGTATGTATAAGGAATATAAACATTTCTCATCAAAATCGTAAAAAATCAACGTTGACGATTTCTTTACAAAACCTCATATAGTGCACTCGCAGTAACGTGAACTAATTAAAACCAAGAGAGTTCACGTTAGCGAAAATGTTCACGTTAGCGAACTTCAGCGTATTTCAGAACAAAACATCGCCATATTCGGGAGTTTTACATGTTCTAGCGTGAGAGTCTTTTATTTTTGTTATTAGTAATATCAAAAACTTAATTTAACTTCAAAGAGATCGGAAAAATACCAGTGGGTATGGAATTATAAAGCAATTTAAATTAATAATTAAAATTCACGAAAAAGGCCAAACTAGACCTCTAAAAAATTCCGTAGGTGTATTTGAAATTGTATTTGGCATTGTAAATCTGCCTTTAACGTAAAATTTCATGTTTCTCAGCGTTACGGACTAGTTAGTGTTAGAAAAAGCGGGATCACGTTATGCGATATTCACGTTACAGCGGGTGCACTGTATATGTGTGCTTGGGCGAATTGAGTGGTCGTGTTTACTTATGGATACGAGCTACATTCCCTTGGAATATTCAATCGCATAATCCATAAAGTTCGGATAGTTCTACAGATTCCAACAAGATTCTAAGACCTTGGATGAATTCGTCGATAGTGTAACGTTTTTGAAAAGGCTTTTGATTGCACATGTAGTTATATATAGCTCTTACATCAGTAGATTGTTAATTCTAGAAAATGCTTTTAGGGACTAAACGGTGAACTATAAAACTAGAAATGGTTACAATTTTCAGCATTTTATATTCTAAATATGTCCCACCCAGGAGATAAAAGTACATGTCCATGGGTTTTTGAATTATGTTTATTCTAAATGGAAGAATTTAAACATAGTGAGAGTGTGTATATTAAATTTGGTTAGCTTGCATGTATGTACATGCCTTATGTAAAACTATATTGTGGTTTTAAAGCCCAATGGGACATCCATCTGTTTGTATAATGTTCTGTGGGATGGCCGACCCTGGTCGACCAGGAGATGTGACCACTCTTACCATCCCCATAAACCCTTTCGTATTAAGCGAAATTCTTTATTGTGGTCATTAATATATTTTCAGGATTCCCTAACATCACCCTTCACATGTAAACAAAATGTGTAAAACTTATAATGTTTTAAAATGGCCCGAAGTAAAGAAAGGATAATTTTTTATAAGTAAACATACGAAAATTCGTTCCTAAATATGTATCTATGAATTCATTTAAGTGTATATATATATATATATATATATATATGTGTGTGTGTGTGTATAATTATACAACAGACATACGAGTGCTGATTTGATTCTGTGTCCATACATCCGTGCATACATACGTACATAGAAAGAAACATACAAACATCATTCAACTCACAGACTGACCACTACTATTCAGGCAGGAGGGAAGCATGCATTCAAAATAACCATGCCAAAGCCAGTCCAAGCTAAATATGAGACGAACTAGTAGACTTTCTTCACTATGTCCAAGAATATCCCTGGTTTTCCTCAGCAACGACAGCGACAACAAAAACTAATCCTTGTAAAATTTCTTTACGTTCTGGCCAGCATAGACTACTACCTCAGCAAGCCGACACTACCCCCACTACCGTCATCCGTGTATGGATAAAATCGAAACCAACATCCTTTGTGTAAAATTTCCTAATGGGGTATGCAAACGAAGCACGGCAATCCTCAGTGTTGGTTTCAGATATTCTACAAGAATCCTGAAGCTGACGTGGACGTAGTTTGTATGTATGTTAATATGAAAGGCTCTGGAAGGGGGGTGAGGGGTTGGTTTTTGTTTCGAATGGATGAAGTTGCATGGGTCCGACCGTCGTCATTCGGTGTACGCGAATACATCCTTTATTTTGGGTAATATTCCAAGTGTGAGGATTATATGCCCTATTCCGTTTGACGACGATGATGACCACTAGCATTTTGGTGTGGGATGATTTGACTAACTTTTGTATGTAAATTTACGTTTGGTCGTTGTCTTGGGCATGAGTCTTATGGTCGATATGTTTGGAGTAGGTGGAGAACAGATCGTTGGGATGGCAGCAAACGATGTCCACGACAACCAAGATTTTGTAGCAGCAGCCATCATGTGTGTCCTAGATCTTAGTGGCCACCATTCGCACACATACGCATACAAAACGGACTGAATGAGCGTTTGTGCGTAAGTAGACGTACATTCTTTACGTTAGGTTAAACAGAGATGGAATATACTCCACGCTACAGCCATCAACACCACCGCCACCAATGCCCACAGCAAATTTGTACTTTGGTCAGTTCAACATAGATGGCAATGACGGTTTGCCGGCAGTATGGGTATATGTGAATGTGTGCTTCTAAGTTGTGAAAAGTAAGATGCAAAACATTACTTGATCAGGTCTGAAAGCAGAATGGAGTAGACTTCGGTGCTTGGTGGCATAGTGGGTCGTGGACAAGTGAGCAATCTTCCCATTCTAATGTTATTATTTTTCTTCGGACAGTATGTAGATGTGCAAAGGGAAGCTTGGATGTTGCTGCTAAGGTGAAGCCGATGATGTCGGCAGAATGTGTGTAGTAGTTTATGTCCTGTTCGAATTCATTTTGTTAGGTTATGGTTTCAGTAAGCGTCGTCTTCTCATCATTTCTGTATGTATTTGTGCTTTGTGAGTTTAAGTTTCAGAAATCGTCCATCCTTGCCTTAGCGATTTTTCAGTTTTATGACTGTCGAGCGTACATTTCTAATATTTAACATTTCACATCTCCAAACCCCTAGCTACTTCACATTCTTGTTTTTACCATAGTCGACTTGGTGTAATGTTTTTGTTATTATTCTCATGCCAACCTATCCGTCCGGCTTCGGCTTAGCATCATCATACATCCTCAGTCTTTGTAATTATTTACATTCTTTACTCTTTGCAAAATGGAGGGAGTTGCACTAATGTCCTATTGCGACGCGGTGGTCACTCAAGTCGGCATGTGCGCGTGCATGAATAGCCTGTTCGCTTTGCATACGGACTTTATCTTCTTTCTTCCTGCTGTTTTCTCTGTCTTGTGGATTTTGTCCTCTTGTTTTAGTTGTATTTGTACGTGGACAAACTCTTCTGTATCTTTTTGTAGATAGGTATCGCTGCCGTTTACTAAAAGTACATCTTACTACACAGTCTTGTCCACTCACATCTATGGCCTTGTGTCTGTATGTCTATTGGTAATATCTTCCAAGTCTTTCTATTTCGCATACATTTGTTCCATCTCTCTGCTGCTTCCAATCTAAGACTCTAATGTCTGACTAAATTTCGTTTTAAAATTTGATAAAAGAAGGAATGCGGACGAACATACACACATTCTCACTCTCTCACATTTGCAATCCTTGCAATCAATGATAAAGGTATATATGTGTAAGGTAGTACTACTAACATTATCTGCGCAAAAACTCAGCGTATCCGATTATATGTTTGTCCATTCCTTCAATGGTTATTGTTATAGAGAACTAGGGACTTCTTCTTTTTCGTCTTTCCACTATCGTCACTTATAGATTCCATCGATGTGCAGTTCCTTCATACTAACAGCATTTTTGCCTAATTCACACACTATACTTGGCAGGGGGTACACTGAATGGTACCCTCTTTGGTGTTTCATTTACCAACAACAACGACGTATGAGATTGTATATCATTTCAGTATCGAATGTGAGTGTACGCAAAACCTAACGTTGCGTGAGATAGGCAGGTATGGTGCGTGCTATACAACTACAAGAAAACACTTTAAGGCGTCTCAATTCGCGCTATATTCGAATGAGATTTGTATGCATGTGTGTGTGTGCATGTGCTTACGAGAATTAAAATAAAAACAACAATAGCAATGTTTGATGTCACCTGTTATGGTTTACAACAGGTATACGCCAATTCTTTAAGCCATTATGAAAAATACCATTTTCTAAGAAACACTATTTTGTGATTACTTGAAGGTTTTCCCTCCCATAAATGGTTTTTGTACCATTTCCACGGAATTCGTGTTCACTGTACAACTGAATACGGTTTCTACGGGAAACTGCGTTGTTAAAGGATTTAATGCCAATTGATACGCACGCTGCTAAAATGACAAGCTTATAAACACTTAAGGGTTTCAGCCTCTACATCCTGATATTCGACAGAAATCTTTTATTCCTGTTATTTCAAACAACAATTGCGCCTTTTCGTAACAAAATCGAATTAGTAACAGATCGTGTATTTTAATCAGCATGTGAAAAATGATCGTCGAAGGGAGGAAGGACATTTACCTTTTACCCGATTTGTCTTCCTCTACTTGAATGTGATAAACCATGAGATGACATTAATCAAGGAAAACAATTATTGAGATTTTTTGTTAATAAATCTTTTGGTTGTTAGATCTCATTTTTGCCTGATAAGCTAATTTGAAATTATGTGTTGTGCAATAGATTAAACGAAGTGGTTTCTAAAAACTCCCAACTTCGGGGTTCTTAATTATTAAATTGAACGTAATAACTTGCATGTGTAATTTACTTACAAGTCACCTCAATTAGCGAAGATTTTATCGAGTGCCTACCACTTCAATTAATTCAAAAGTTAAATGAGGTATTGTGACCAAATCAAAATTCGATTACATGGGCTAATGGATCAACACATTGATAGCAGACCTAATAGAATTATGCTCATATAAAACTCAATAACAGGCATTCTAAATATACCACCTTAACGTGTACTTAATATATTACAGGGTTATATGCACTCGAAAAAAAGTTTACTTGGATCCAACGATTTTGACCTTCCTTTAAGGATTTTGGTATTGATTCCGAACCAAAGATGCGGCTTTTTTAAAATAAAGACATTTTTAGGGACCTCCCTGGCTTTAAATCTAGGATCGATAAAATTAAAATTGGATACAGATTTCATTCATCGAATTTTTATTCGCTGTTTGCGATGTACACCATAAAAAAAATCGCCTCTCTAACATATGTTCCAAACATATTTTGCAGGAAGCATATATATTATTGAATACTGCCGAAACATTAATATGTTTGTTTAATGTGAACATATTATATGTTTGGAAGCATTTTGAGCCCAAAAATATTATACGCTTAGAAGAATTTTCCCCAAATAAGATTCTACTCATTCCCTAACATAATTTTCACTTCCACGAAATTTTTTAGTTCTTGGCACCTTTTTCTGTAATACAAATAGTGTTGAAGAAATTATTCAATTTTATAATTTTTTTAAATTTTACCTTTCGCCTGGACGGAGAATCGAACCGAGGACCATACAGTTTGTAAACCAACACACTACCACTGAGCTACGTAGCTGTTATAGTCACCAGTAGACAATTATCGTTATAAGTTACATTTATATAGCATAGTTTGCGAGCCCATGCAAATATAACATTATTTAACAGAAACATACATGTGTTGGCACCGTGGAGCAGTGGTTAGCATGTCTGCCGTATATGCAAAGGGTCGTGGGTTCAATTCCTGCTACGACCAAACACCAATTGTTTTTTTTTTTTTAATTTACACATTTCTATTTATACTATTGTCCATGTTCCCAAATCCACTTCCAGGTGAATATGAATCAATTACACGATTTTCGTGTCCTACAATCCACTTTCACCGGAATTTTCCTGAAATCAATTCACTTGCAAAAGTCTTGGTGAAAGTTGAATTATGTCCAAGATGGGTGTATTTCCGGTTAAAAAGTACTCGCGTAAAAAATTTGAAATGTTTTATATTTAATACATGAGTTTTATTAAAACTGCGTCATTTTTAATTAAAAAAATAATAAATTGTAATAAGTCTATTGATTCCACTTATTTTGATTTCCGCCTTAGTGACTTTTTGGGTGATTTGTTCAACCCAGCTGGTTACAGAAAAGTTCAAAACAGAACGTGGAATTAAGAACACCAAATTTTCACCTTCGTGGATTTGACGTGAATAGTGGAATTGAAGTGGATATCCGAACATGGATGTATAAATTTTTATAATAAATCTTCGAAATGTGGGTTATTAAAGATTTACAGTCAGAAACAGTGCTTGATATAAACGAAATGGACCGAGCTTTTGGATAAAATATTATTTTTTATTGCAAAAATAACAATTTTGTAATAAAAAACTGTTTTTGGTATAAAAGTTTGAAAATTTGGAAGGAATTCAAAAACTCTAATAAAAGAAGAACGAGTCGAGTATAAACATACATAAATAATTTTATAATATACACATAAATTTATTTAGGCGTGAACAGTTTTTTACTAGCATTTTAACACCATTTTAAATGCATTTAAAACTTATCATGTTTTGTACTTAATTTCATTTTTAACTTTACGGCCGGTATTAAGGTGGCATTGTCGCTCTTAAATGACCCTGTTTTGCCTTTTACTTTTCTTTAATAATTCATTCTAAAGAAAATAAACTTTTTCAAATGTTTTAGCTGCAAAACTCGAACTTAATGCCCGCTTTTATATTTGAAGGTGTCCGTCAACTCCTCTTAGACTACTTATTAATAAAGATGAACTAAACCTTGTTCTTATATATTTTACTGTTTAATTTTTCACTATTTCCTCCTTTTTCATTTTTCTGTCCCAACTCTAAAAAGAGTATAATGCCCTTTCGTTATTTTTATGAATATCCCTTTGTAATTTGTGTATATTTTCCACCGTTTTTTTTAAATATCCTTTGCCTGAATATTTTGACTTACTCCTCGTACGTTGCGGTTTCTTTTAACGAACCAAGAAAAATAGTGTACCCATAACGCCAAAATGATAAACAAAACACATGTCCACACATACGTAAAATGCTGCTTTCAAGACGAAAACACTTGCTGTTTTTTTTTTTTCAAATGTCTATTCTCTTGGTTCCGAATCTCTATTCTCTTTATTCCGAATACTCATCCTAATATTCAAATTAAATAATATTTAGACTTAAGCATATAAAATTTTTGGCCTTATCATAAAGCAGTTTCCGAAACAACATAAAGGGTGATTCTTTTGAGGTTAGGATTTTCATGCATTAGTATTTGACAGATCACGTGGGATTTCAGACATGGTGTCAAAGAGAAAGATGCTCAGTATGCTTTGACATTTCATCATGAATAGACTTACTAACGAGCCACAACGTCGAATTTTCAGTGAATGGGCCCTAGAAAAGTTGGCAGAAAATCCGCTTTTTTATCGACAAATTTTGTTCAGCGATGAGGCTCATTTCTGGTTGAATGGCTACGTAAATAAGCAAAATTGCCGCATTTGGAGTGAAGAGCAACCAGAAGCCGTTCAAGAACTGCCCATGCATCCCGAAAAATGCACTGTTTGGTGTGGTTTGTACGCTGGTGGAATCATTGGACCGTATTTTTTCAAAGATGCTGTTGGACGCAACGTTACGGTGAATGGCGATCGCTATCGTTCGATGCTAACAAACTTTTTGTTGCCAAAAATGGAAGAACTGAACTTGGTTGACATGTGGTTTCAACAAGATGGCGCTACATGCCACACAGCTCGCGATTCTATGGCCATTTTGAGGGAAAACTTCGGAGAACAATTCATCTCAAGAAATGGACCGGTAAGTTGGCCACCAAGATCATGCGATTTGACGCCTTTAGACTATTTTTTTGTGGGGCTACGTCAAGTTTAAAGTCTACAGAAATAAGCCAGCAACTATTCCAGCTTTGGAAGACAACATTTCCGAAGAAATTCGGGCTATTCCGGCCGAAATGCTCGAAAAAGTTGCCCAAAATTGGACTCTCCGAATGGACCACCTAAGACGCAGCCGCGGTCAACATTTAAATGAAATTATTTTCAAAAAGTAAATGTCATGGACCAATCTAACGTTTCAAATAAAGAACCGATGAGATTTTGCAAATTTTATGCTTTTTTTTTTTAAAAAAGTTATCAAGCTCTTAACAAATCACCCTTTATAAGCGGTTTCACAGAAATTGCTCTCTTTTGATTCTCTCGCTGTGTTAATTTTATATCTATCGTGAACCCTCTCGGTTTCTATCTCTATTTGTCGCTCTCTGAATAAAATATCACAACATATATTTATATATATATATATATATATATATATATATATATATATATATATATATATATATATATATATATATATATATATATATATATATATATATATATATATATATATATATATATATATATATATATATATATATATATATATATATATATATATATATATATATATATATATATATATATATATATATATATATATATATATATATATATATATATATATATATATATATAAATATATGTTGTGATATTTTATTCAGAGAGCGACAAATAGAGATAGAAACCGAGAGGGTTCACGATAGATATAAAATTAACACAGCGAGAGAATCAAAAGAGAGCAATTTCTGTGAAACCGCTTATAAAGGGTGATTTGTTAAGAGCTTGATAACTTTTTTTAAAAAAAAAAGCATAAAATTTGCAAAATCTCATCGGTTCTTTATTTGAAACGTTAGATTGGTCCATGACATTTACTTTTTGAAAATAATTTCATTTAAATGTTGACCGCGGCTGCGTCTTAGGTGGTCCATTCGGAGAGTCCAATTTTGGGCAACTTTTTCGAGCATTTCGGCCGGAATAGCCCGAATTTCTTCGGAAATGTTGTCTTCCAAAGCTGGAATAGTTGCTGGCTTATTTCTGTAGACTTTAAACTTGACGTAGCCCCACAAAAAAATAGTCTAAAGGCGTCAAATCGCATGATCTTGGTGGCCAACTTACCGGTCCATTTCTTGAGATGAATTGTTCTCCGAAGTTTTCCCTCAAAATGGCCATAGAATCGCGAGCTGTGTGGCATGTAGCGCCATCTTGTTGAAACCACATGTCAACCAAGTTCAGTTCTTCCATTTTTGGCAACAAAAAGTTTGTTAGCATCGAACGATAGCGATCGCCATTCACCGTAACGTTGCGTCCAACAGCATCTTTGAAAAAATACGGTCCAATGATTCCACCAGCGTACAAACCACACCAAACAGTGCATTTTTCGGGATGCATGGGCAGTTCTTGAACGGCTTCTGGTTGCTCTTCACTCCAAATGCGGCAATTTTGCTTATTTACGTAGCCATTCAACCAGAAATGAGCCTCATCGCTGAACAAAATTTGTCGATAAAAAAGCGGATTTTCTGCCAACTTTTCTAGGGCCCATTCACTGAAAATTCGACGTTGTGGCTCGTTAGTAAGTCTATTCATGATGAAATGTCAAAGCATACTGAGCATCTTTCTCTTTGACACCATGTCTGAAATCCCACGTGATCTGTCAAATACTAATGCATGAAAATCCTAACCTCAAAAGAATCACCCTTTATGTTGTTTCGGAAACTGCTTTATGATAAGGCCAAAAATTTTATATGCTTAAGTCTAAATATTATTTAATTTGAATATTAGGATGAGTATTCGGAATAAAGAGAATAGAGATTCGGAACCAAGAGAATAGACATTTGAAAAAAAAAAACAGCAAGTGTTTTCGTCTTGAAAGCAGCATTTTACGTATGTGTGGACATGTGTTTTGTTTATCATTTTGGCGTTATGGGTACACTATTTTTCTTGGTTCGTTAAAAGAAACCGCAACGTACGAGGAGTAAGTCAAAATATTCAGGCAAAGGATATTTAAAAAAACGGTGGAAAATATACACAAATTACAAAGGGATATTCATAAAAATAACGAAAGGGCATTATACTCTTTTTAGAGTTGGGACAGAAAAATGAAAAAGGAGGAAATAGTGAAAAATTAAACAGTAAAATATATAAGAACAAGGTTTAGTTCCTCTTTATTAATAAGTAGTCTAAGAGGAGTTGACGGACACCTTCAAATATAAAAGCGGGCATTAAGTTCGAGTTTTGCAGCTAAAACATTTGAAAAAGTTTATTTTCTTTAGAATGAATTATTAAAGAAAAGTAAAAGGCAAAACAGGGTCATTTAAGAGCGACAATGCCACCTTAATACCGGCCTTAAAGTTAAAAATGAAATTAAGTACAAAACATGATAAGTTTTAAATGCATTTAAAATGGTGTTAAAATGCTAGTAAAAAACTGTTCACGCCTAAATAAATTTATGTGTATATTATAAAATTATTTATGTATGTTTATACTCGACTCGTTCTTCTTTTATTAGAGTTTTTTGAATACCTTCCAAATTTTCAAACTTTTATACCAAAAACAGTTTTTTATTACAAAATTGTTATTTTTGCAATAAAAAATAATATTTTATCCAAAAGCTCGGTCCATTTCGTTTATATCAAGCACTGTTTCTGACTGTAAATCTTTAATAACCCACATTTCGAAGATTTATTATAAAAATTTATACATCCATGTTCGGATATCCACTTCAATTCCACTATTCACGTCAAATCCACGAAGGTGAAAATTTTGGTGTTCTTAATTCCACGTCTGTTTTGAACTTTTCTGTAACCAGCTGGGTTGAACAAATCACCCAAAAAGTCACTAAGGCGGAAATCAAAATAAGTGGAATCAATAGACTTATTACAATTTATTATTTTTTAATTAAAAATGACGCAGTTTAATAAAACTCATGTATTAAATATAAAACATTTCAAATTTTTTACGCGAGTACTTTTTAACCGGAAATACACCATCTTGGACATAATTCAACTTTCACCAAGACTTTTGCAAGTGAATTGATTCAGAAAATTCCGGTGAAAGTGGATTGTAGGACACGAAAATCGTGTAATTGATTCATATTCACCTGGAAGTGGATTTGGGAACATGGACAATAGTATAAATAGAAATGTGTAAATTAAAAAAAAAAAACAATTGGTGTTTGGTCGTAGCAGGAATTGAACCCACGACCCTTTGCATATACGGCAGACATGCTAACCACTGCTCCACGTTGCCAACACATGTATGTTTCTGTTAAATAATGTTATATTTGCATGGGCTCGCAAACTATGCTATATAAATGTAACTTATAACGATAATTGTCTACTGGTGACTATAACAGCTACGTAGCTCAGTGGTAGTGTGTTGGTTTACAAACTGTATGGTCCTCGGTTCGATTCTCCGTCCAGGCGAAAGGTAAAATTTAAAAAAATTATAAAATTGAATAATTTCTTCAACACTATTTGTATTACAGAAAAAGGTGCCAAGAACTAAAAAATTTCGTGGAAGTGAAAATTATGTTAGGGAATGAGTAGAATCTTATTTGGGGAAAATTCTTCTAAGCATATAATATTTTTGGGCTCAAAATGCTTCCAAACATATAATATGTTCACATTAAACAAACATATTAATGTTTCGGCAGTATTCAATAATATATATGCTTCCTGCAAAATATGTTTGGAACATATGTTAGAGAGGCGATTTTTTTTATGGTGTACATCGCAAACAGCGAATAAAAATTCGATGAATGAAATCTGTATCCAATTTTAATTTTATCGATCCTAGATTTAAAGCCAGGGAGGTCCCTAAAAATGTCTTTATTTTAAAAAAGCCGCATCTTTGGTTCGGAATCAATACCAAAATGCTTAAAGGAAGGTCAAAATCGTTGGATCCAAGTAAACTTTTTTTCGAGTGCATATAACCCTGTAATATATTAAGTACACGTTAAGGTGGTATATTTAGAATGCCTGTTATTGAGTTTTTTTATATGAGCATAATTCTATTAGGTCTGCTATCAATGTGTTGATCCATTAGCCCATGTAATCGAATTTTGATTTGGTCACAATACCTCATTTAACTTTTGAATTAATTGAAGTGGTAGGCACTCGATAAAATCTTCGCTAATTGAGGTGACTTGTAAGTAAATTACACATGCAAGTTATTACGTTCAATTTAATAATTAAGAACCCCGAAGTTGGGAGTTTTTAGAAACCACTTCGTTTAATCTATTGCACAACACATAATTTCAAATTAGCTTATCAGGCAAAAATGAGATCTAACAACCAAAAGATTTATTAACAAAAAATCTCAATAATTGTTTTCCATGATTAATGTCATCTCATGGTTTATCACATTCAAGTAGAGGAAGACAAATCGGGTAAAATGTAAATGTCCTTCCTCCCTTCGACGATCATTTTTCACATGCTGATTAAAATACACGATCTGTTACTAATTCGATTTTGTTACGAAAAGGCGCAATTGTTGTTTGAAATAACAGGAATAAAAGATTTCTGTCGAATATCAGGATGTAGAGGCTGAAACCCTTAAGTGTTTATAAGCTTGTCATTTTAGCAGCGTGCGTATCAATTGGCATTAAATCCTTTAACAACGCAGTTTCCCGTAGATACCGTATTCAGTTGTACAGTGAACACGAATTCCGTGGAAATGGTACAAAAACCATTTATGGGAGGGAAAACCTTCAAGTAATCACAGAAATAAGCCAGCAACTATTCCAGCTTTGGAAGACAACATTTCCGAAGAAATTCGGGCTATTACGGCCGAAATGCTCGAAAAAGTTGCCCAAAATTGGACTCTCCGAATGGACCACCTAAGACGCAGCCGCGGTCAACATTTAAATGAAATTATCTTCAAAAAGTAAATGTCATGGACCAATCTAACGTTTCAAATAAAGAACCGATGAGATTTTGCAAATTTTATGCTTTTTTTTTTTTTTAAAAGTTATCAAGCTCTTAACAAATCACCCTTTATAAGCGGTTTCACAGAAATTGCTCTCTTTTGATTCTCTCGCTGTGTTAATTTTGTATCTATCGTGAACCCTCTCGGTTTCTATCTCTATTTGTCGCTCTCTGAATAAAATATCACAACATATATTTATATATATATATATATATATAATATATATATACATATATATATATATATATATATATATATATATATATATATATATATATATATATATATATATATATATATATATATATATATATATATATATATATATATATATATATATATATATATATATATATATATATATATATATATATATATATATATATATATATATATATATATATATATATATATATATATATATATATATATATGTTTACTCGAAATTTGTAAAATTATATATGTTTACATTCACACATATAATTTTTATGAAACATGCATGTCCCAAACATAATATATTCTAACATACTAACATATGTGTTCCACACATTTAGTGTTAGTTTGGGAACATTTTATGTTTGCACGTAAATATATTGTGTTTAAAAATTGTGCTCGAAACACATTTTGTTTATATCGACACATATGAAAAACATATCTTCCTAACAGTGTATTAATAAAGGTATTCATGTACAAACAAATTCCAGTTTCAAAATCCAAATTATACCAAGTACTTCAAAGTAAAAACTGTGCTAAAAAACATTAAACCAAAGATGCAAATCCTTTAAATAAGTCTTAGCCTAATTTAAAGCATTTTTATCTTAAATTTAAAAAATTTCAAGATTTGTGTCCTAAATTTAATGAAACAAATTTTTGAAGCAAAGATTATAAATTTTCTTTTAATTAAAATGTCATTATTTTAAAGAATTTTGTCCTTAACATTGCGTAAATTTCGAGTCCTAAAATTTAAGTTACATTATCATCCATATTAGGTCAGTGTGGATATAAAATAGCTCTGTGCAAATCGAGTGCTGCGAGAGCACACTTTGGACCAAAAACAACCAGCGCACTCTGATGAAAAAATGCCCAAAATTGCTTTATACCAAAGAAGAAAACCAAATATTTGCCAAAAATAAAGACCAAACAAGTAAGGAAAGTCTAAAGTCGGGCGGGGCCGACTATATTATACCCTGCACCACTTTGTAGATCTAAATTTTCGATACCATAGACTCAAAATTTAAGTCGGCTAATGCACTAGGGTGGAACACAATGTTAGTAAAAAAATATGGGAAATATTTATATCTGAAGCAATTTTAAGGAAACTTCGCAAAAGTTTATTTATGATTTATCGCTCGATATATATGTATTAGAAGTTTAGGAAAATTGGGGCATTTTTACAACTTTTCGACTAAGCAGTGACGATTTTACAAGGCAAATGTTGGTATTTTGACCATTTTTGTCGAAATCAGAAAAACATTTTATGGGAGCTATATCTAAATCTGAACCGATTTCAACCAAATTTGGCACGCATAGCTACAATGCTAATTCTACTCCCTGTGCAAAATTTCAATTAAACCGGAGTAAAAGATTGGCCACTGTGGTCATATGAGTGTAAATCGGGCGACCGATATATATGGGAGCTATATCTAAATCTGAACCGATTTCAATAAAATTTGGCACACTTGACTATAGTACTAATTGTTCTTCTTGTGCAAAATTTTAAACAAATTAGGGTAAAACTCTGGCTTCTGGGGCCATATAAGTCCATATCGGGTGAAATATATATATATATATATAGGAGCTATATCTAAATCTGAACCGATTTCTTCTAAAATCAATAGGGTTCTATTCTGACCAAAACACATACTTGTGCCAAATTTGAAGTCGATTGGATTAAAACTGCGACCTAGACTTTATTTACAAAAATGTGTTCACGGACATGGCTATATCGACTTAGAAGCCCACCCTGAGCATTTTTGCCAAAGACACCATGTGTCTATGTTGTCTCCTTCTGGGTGTTGCAAACATATACACTAACTTATAATACCCTGTTCCACAGTGTGGCGCAGGGTATAAAAAGTATAAAAAATGTTCTACACATTCTACATCAAAGATTGCCTGCAAAGATTGTGTTTTCCAAGAAATATAAAATACAAATATTGTGTTTTTCCAAGAAATATAAAAAAAAACAATAATCATTCCGAAAAAGAAAACACTGAAATCAGACGTTGTGGATACTGTCGGAGTTATTGGGTATCCAAATGCATTGAGCTGTATTTGCATACAAGTGTTCAGCAGTGAGGCGATCTTTCGAAATAAGTATTAATATATTTTTTTTTGACTACATAGATTTTTAGCCTTGAAAATTCAAATATTACATTCGACAAGATTCAAAAGTGACTAGAGGCCTGACACAAGAAGTTTTCGTGAAATCCCCAACCTCGACCGTACACCCACAAAAAAGTGACCACTTCTTTAAGTTAAAATGAACTCATTGTGAAGAAAGTTGAACTTCGTATAGCGCCAAATACATTTTTATTTGTTTGAACGGTGTGATTTTCGTAGAAATTAGGTAGAATGCATTCCATATATTAGTTAACATTTTCCTATATTTAACATAGTACAGAATGAAAAAATTTAACTGAATTGAATTCATATATGGAATGATTTTATTGAACTTTTTTCATTTATTTGCAAAAATCTTACATATTTGTGGTAAACCTTTTACTTCAAAATTAGAACTGCTTACCTTAGTTTTTAAATACAGTTTTATTTATTTATATAGGCAGTTTTTTCTTCAATAAAAGACTTGTTTTATTAATATAAAGGGTGATACGGTCAAAATTTGGTCAATATAAACTTGACGTATTTCTTTCAATTTTGCATTTAAAAAACCTGAACACCCCTCATTTTGAAGGTGTGTGTGTGTAGAATGTTGCTCCTATTTTGATTTTGGAATTCACTCTTCAGTTGTCAAAATGCCGTCCAAGCAAGAAGAGCAGCGTATCAAAATTTTGCTCGCGCATCGCGAAAATCCGAGCTACTCGCACTCAAAGCTGGCAAAATAGTTAAATGATGCCAACTCAACCGTTACAAATGTAATTAAAGCGTTTGGGGAACGTTTGTCGACAGCCAGGAAGTCTGGATCGGGGGGAAATCGAAAACCGGAAGCCGCTGAGACGACAAAGAGAGTTGCCGGTAGTTTCTAGCGAAACCCTAACCTCTCTCTCCGAGATGCCGCAAATAAGCTGGGTGTATCGTCTACAACCGTGCATCGAGCCAAAAAACGAGCCGGACTATCGACTTACAAGAAGGTAGTGACTCCAAATCGCGATGATAAACAAAATACGACGGCCAAAGCGCGATCCCGGAGGCTGTACACGACGATGCTGACGAAGTTTGACTGCGTGGTAATGGACGACGAAACCTACGTCAAAGCCGACTACAAGCAGCTTCCGGGACAGGAGTTTTATACGGCAAAAGGAAGGGGAAAGGTAGCAGATATTTTCAAGCACATAAAACTGTCAAAGTTCGCAAAGAAATATCTGGTTTGGCAAGCCATCTGTACCTGTGGCTTGAAAAGCAGCATTTTCATAGCTTCCGGGACTGTCAACCAAGAAATTTACGTGAAAGAGTGTTTGAATAAACGTCTTCTGCCTTTCCTGAAGAAACACGGTTGTTCCGTACTGTTTTGGCCGGATTTGGCATCTTGCCATTACGGTAAAAAGGCCATGGAGTGGTACGCCGCCAACAACGTGCAGGTGGTTCCCAAGGACAAGAACCCTCCCAACACGCCAGAGCTCCGCCCAATTGAGAAATACTGGGCTATTGTCAAGCGGAACCTAAAGAAGACCAAAAAAACTGCTAAGGACGAGCAGCAGTTCAAGGCAAACTGGCTTTCTGCGGCGAAGAAGGTGGACAAGGTGGCTGTACAAAATCTGATCGCAGGTGTCAAGCGTGAGGCCCGGCAGTTCGGATTTGGAAAAGCGAAAGCCTAACTGAATATTTTTCCTGAATTTTATACTAATTGAACTTGAAAAAGAAATTTAATTCGATTTTTTAAATAAACGATTTCACCGATTTACACGCGTTTTCCCTTGACCAAATTTTGACCGTATCACCCTTTATTAAATATATTTATTAACAATCAACAGCATCGACTAGCCTTGAAATAATAGTTTATTATTCCACTATTTCCAATTTCCATGTAATGTTACCAACTGTAAAACGTAATGCTTTTCTTCTTCTTGTTCCTTTCACTTTTAAAAAGATGCTGCGTAACGATTTTATCCTCCTTTTACAATTTCAATACCTAGAAATATAATAAATCATAAACCAATTTTTTCATAAAAGTTTAGCGTCACTGTATGAATGTTACCTGATAATTGAAGATTCCAAAATGAAGACGAATGAAGGCGTTGTTATTCTGTTGGTATTTTCTTTTCTACACTGGTAGAAAAAGTTTCGTTAATACGATGAATTTCTACGTTGTATTAACGAAATTCTTCATTAAAAGTCAGCCAACATAGAATTTCGTTATATTTACGAAACCCTTTATGGAATACATTTCGTAGTATTAACGAATAATTACGTTGCTGTTACGTAGCCTTTTCGTTGTATTAACGAATATTATTCGTTGTATGAATGAAATTTATTCATTGTATGGATGCAGCTTATACGTTGTATGAATGAAAATCATTCGTTGTATGAACCCAGTTTTTTCATTGTATGAATGAAAGGCGTACGTTGTATAAATGATCACAAACGTTATATTAATGAAACCGAACCAATTAGTGCATTTGAGTATAGTCATTTAGGAAATAATATTCACTGATAAATTAAGTAATTTAATAAACATATATTGTGACTTTCACTTAAGAAAAAAGGCTCTTATTTCTAAGATCAAAAATGATAATAGTATCGCCGTGTCCATTTATCCAATTTTTCTGCAACCAAGGTGTATTACGGTAATTGTTCCGCCTTCTTCATCTGAAAGTTCACTTCCCCGGGGCATTTTCACTAAAGATTAAAAATGTACACTAAATTTCTTGCGAATACACACAAAAAAAAACACCAATTTAACTCACCTCACCTATCTATGTTTATTATTCACAATGAAACTGTAATGAGCCTGTGCAGCGTTGCCGTTTTGGTCCGATCGGACCAAAATTGGTCCAAAAGATTTCTAATTTTTAAATTTGGTCCGATGGTCGGACCAAACGAAATTTGGCCCATTTTGGTCCATTTTCATAAATTTGGTAAAATTTATAAATTGTTTCTAGTATTTAAAATTTCTATCACATATTCATTAGTATATGTGCACTGTCGTGAAGGCAAAGATTTCATGTGCTTAAAATACGAATTTTGATTATTTCTCTGAAATAAAGTTTTTTTCCTTGTCTATAAACTTTTCAATGAAGTCCTTATAGTTAAGTATCCTAACATGAAAGAAAATTTCGTTTTACTTAAGTCAAAATGGATTTAATATTTCTGAAAAAATCTTCAAAATTAATGATATCGTCTTTAATATTGTTGACGTTTTGCAGTTTGACTGTAAAACTAAAAGCGTTTCAAATAGGAGATGTTTTCACACACATTTTTTAAAGTCGTTTTTTTACTTGAAACAAAATAATTTTCAATTGCAGTAAAAGAGCATTGTGACGTAAATGTGTCCTCACTTCAAATCTCTGCTTCTGAAAAAACAGTGAACCCACCAGGAAGAAAACTTTTGGTTGATTTTAGAAATTTTTTTAAATTTTTAGAAAATTTTAACTAAACGGTATTACAAACGCTGGCATCACGCCAATATCACAAAAATAAGTAAATATTTTTCGACAAATTCAAGAATATTTATTAGACATAATTATTTTTTTCATTTGTTAAAGAAAATTTTGTAGTTTGAAGGAAAAGATTGGAGTTCAAAATTGCAAGAATGTCTTTAGTGACATAGGAAGTTCACGATGGACGCATTTATAGTAAAATTTACAAATTTAAAGAAATAATAATAAATAATTAACTATGTTGTGAGAAATGCGAATTTAGTAAATCTTAATGCTTAACTTGTGTATAATTTTGTCCTGTTTTTTAGTTAATTTAACTAATGTTAAATTGGCTTTAGTGAAATAGAGAGTTCACTTTTTTTAAAGACAAAATCTTTGGAGCCGTGAGTTTGTTTTCAGTGTGGTATTAGATACCATTTCAATCACAGAAAATCGAATAAAAATTCGCGTTGATGTCAACTACAATTGACTTTAAAATTCAACCTTTTCAAAAAGTAATTTTTTTCAAATTTAAAAAAAAATTGAAAAGTCGATGTTTTGGTGTCAACCACTAAATCATATCAGTCCTTTCTGATTTACTATACTTTTTTAATAAAAGCACTAAGTACAACAATAAAATATTTTTTAAAGCCTGTTTCTTCAAAATTGGAAATTTGGTCCGCTGGAGGGAATTTTGGTCCGATTTTGGAAAAGTTTTGGTCCAAAATAAAATTTCGTAGTGGCAACGCTGAGCCTGTGCACTCTTCAGCGAAAAGAACGTAACCCAATAAACACAGGATGAGCGTTTTTCAAATGCAACAACTTTTCAGTTTGAGGGTAAATATAATTTTCAACATAAATTCAACTTGACTTGAAATAGCTCATCTTCAATACATCTTCAAATTGTTTGCGAATTACTTCCAATTTGCCAAAATGTTGACGAAATCTTTGAAAAGGTGTTGAAGATAATATGAGAAAACTTTGACAAAACACTACCCTAAAATGCAACGAAAAAACCATGTGGTTTTCAATACTTATTTGTGCAACGAAGTTCGTGGTCAATTGCAAGAAATTAAAAAATGGAAAATTTTGGACAAATAACCAAATAGTTTATAAAAATAGGTAAGTGAAAATAAAAAATGAAATAAAACTTTAAGGAAGTCATTAAATGTATATCTCTTTGCAGAAAACTAAAATTATGGATTCTACGTTCTTGAAAACATTAAAGCATTAAGCTGGCCGATGAAAAAATGGTGGACAATTAACTGGAACTGCTTCAAATAGTTTATAATAATTGGTACGTCAATATGAAAAATTAAATCAACACTTTAGAGAAGACACTAAATTTAAATCTCTTTGCAGTAAACTAAAATCTTTGGATGCTACATTCTTGCAAACATTAAGAAGCTGACCAATGAAAAATGAGTGGCTTATCGATAAGAAAAAGTTTCCAGAAACATTACAAGTGCAACCAATTAGAGTTGTTAAAAACAACAAATTGTTGAAATCAACAACTTCTGGATGAAAATGTGCATCACATCGTCAGTTTAATTCATATGCTATTATCAGTTTAAAATGGATATTTTGTGAATTCCTTCTGCTGGAAATCAATTCTAACACGCGGTCCAGTACGTTCCTATTTTCAAATTGCCCGCATGTTAATAAATATTAATGCTGTTTTATGACACCAAAAGGAAGGAAATCGAATTATCAATGCAAAAGTGTTTACTAATAATGTTTAAGATATTTAAAGTTTTGTTGTTTGTTGTTTAAGATTTTTATTTATCAATTGGTATTGTAGTGTATTATTATATATTTTATTTTGATGAAAATGAATAAATTATAGAAAATTCATAGAATTTTGGCTTTGACTTTCAATTTGAAGTGAGGATATCATTCATACAAATTTAGGTTGAAAAGTATTTGCAACGATGTTAATTTTGCATTTGACTCGCATCGAAAATTGTTTGACAAATTTTTGAGTAGCGATGCATTTCAATTTGAGGATAACACTTGAGATATTATTGCTAATGTGTTGAATTTCACTGTTGAGGGTAATGTCTGTTTTTTGTTGAGAACGCGATTTTCTCAACAATTTCTCAACTTGAATATTACCCTAATCATTTGAAAAATTGTTGAAATTTAGCATTTTTCAAACGTTTGTGTTTATTGGGAAATGTTGTTAGTGTTTGCCCATCAGACAAGTTTTCTGTTGAACTTTTTACCGTTTGTTTTTCAATACGCACACGCAAACCTGTACTTATTGCCATGCTTAAATGTGTATGTACAAATTACATAGACGCTACAGCAGTGTTGCCAGGTGATTTTTGATTCTTCCCCCCAAATCTTAAGAAAAAAAACCCCTAAATTGGTCTAAGCTTTTTTCAAAAACCCCCAAAAAATTTCAGAGTACCTGAAAAAAATCCTGTAGTGATACACTTTAAAAATTAAATTTAACACAAATATATATCCTGAAAGAAGAGTTCTTTCCTGAGAAACGAAATTTTAGAAAAACTAAATTTTCTTTTGATGCTAAAATTTGTTTTCGTTTGAAGTAAATAAAAAATAAAATTTGCTATTTAAGAAAATACGTTAAAACAAAAGAGATTTTCGTTTGTTTAAAATTTCATCCCTGAGGAAATTATTTTTTTTATGGATGTAATAATACAATATGTATATCAATTTAAAAAGCGGGCTTACTCTTAAAAAGCTTTCAGCTGCTAAGTTAAAATACGATTGTTTTTAATTTCGTCAAATATTAAAAATGCCCTTTCAACAGAAGAATTTAAAAAAGATAACGAAAATAATGCTATTGGATACTTGTTTGCATTTAGGATCTTCTTGTTGAATTTCCGCATCTTTTTTCTCATAACTCATGCTAGAATTGTTCCGAATTTGCTTGAGAATTGCTCCACTTTATAAGGTCTGAAATAATTTTTTACCCCCAAAAAACCCCCCAAATAAATTTTACCCCTCAGTAATGCTGGTGACATTTCTGAGGTTTTCAAAGCTTCTCTAAGTGGTTTCACTGGAATGTGGAACGCCGTTCGGACTCGGCTATAAAAAGGAGGTCCCTTGTCATTGAGCTTAACATGGAATCGGGCAGCACTCAGTGATAAGAGAGAAGTTCATCACTGTGGTATCACAATGGACTGAATAGTCTAAGTGAGCCTGATACATCGGGCTGCCACATAACCTAACCTAACCTAACCTACCCCTAAAAATCCCTCTAAACGTGAAAAAACCCCCTAAATTTGGGGGAAACCCCCTAACCTGGCAATACTGCGCTACAGACGTATTAGAGAGAGAGTATGGAGCGACGTTTTAGAGACAAAGAGTAAGGAGAGGCAGAAATACTCAAACTCCCATTCGTATTATTAATGAACGTATTTCATTAATATAACGAAATTACCAATTTAAAATTTATTTTTTAACGATCCATATCATTATATTAACGATCGCTTTCGTTTTATAAATGAATTTTTTAATTCCAGTTTCGGAGTATATAAAACGACTGTTTTAAGCGCTAAAAGTTTCCAAAAGTTACCCTCTATGTGCGAATGATTATAATAATTTCATTTTGGAAAAATTTTTTATACTAATTCTTGAAAAAATGACAAAGTTAATATTCGTAATATTAACGAAACGTGTTTTATTAATATAACGAACAACCAAAACACAAAATTGTCTTTTAACGACTGATTTCGTTGTATTAACGATCACTTTCGTTCTTATAACGAAAAATTTCGTAATATTAACGAAAAATAATCAACGAAGCCCGTTCGTTAATAAAGGGTGATTTGTTAAGAGCTTGATAACTTTTTAAAAAAAAAAAACGCATAAAATTTGCAAAATCTCATCGGTTCTTTATTTGAAACGTTAGATTGGTCCATGACATTTACTTTTTGAAGATAATTTCATTTAAATGTTGACCGCGGCTGCGTCTTAGGTGGTCCATTCGGAAAGTCCAATTTTGGGCAACTTTTTCGAGCATTTCGGCCGGAATAGCCCGAATTTCTTCGGAAATGTTGTCTTCCAAAGCTGGAATAGTTGCTGGCTTATTTCTGTAGACTTTAGACTTGACGTAGCCCCACAAAAAATAGTCTAAAGGCGTCAAATCGCAAGATCTTGGTGGCCAACTTACCGGTCCATTTCTTGAGATGAATTGTTCTCCGAAGTTTTCCCTCAAAATGGCCATAGAATCGCGAGCTGTGTGGCATGTAGCGCCATCTTGTTGAAACCACATGTCAACCAAGTTCAGTTCTTCCATTTTTGGCAACAAAAAGTTTGTTAGCATCGAACGATAGCGATCGCCATTCACCGTAACGTTGCGTCCAACAGCATCTTTGAAAAAATACGGTCCAATGATTCCACCAGCGTACAAACCACACCAAACAGTGCATTTTTCGGGATGCATGGGCAGTTCTTGAACGGCTTCTGGTTGCTATTCACTCCAAATGCGGCAATTTTGCTTATTTACGTAGCCATTCAACCAGAAATGAGCCTCATCGCTGAACAAAATTTGTCGATAAAAAAGCGGATTTTCTGCCAACTTTTCTAGGGCCCATTCACTGAAAATTCGACGTTGTGGCAGATCGTTCGGCTTCAGTTCTTGCACGAGCTGTATTTTATACGGTTTTACACCAAGATCTTTGCGTAAAATCTTCCATGTGGTCGAATAACACAAACCCAATTGCTGCGAACGGCGACGAATCGACATTTCACGGTCTTCAGCAACACTCTCAGAAACAGACGCAATATTCTCTTCTGTACGCACTGTACGCATTCGTGTGGTTGGTTTAATGTCCAATAAAGTAAACTGAGTGCGAAACTTGGTCACAATCACATTAATTGTTAGCTCACTTGGTCGATTATGTAGACCATAAATCGGACGTAAAGCGCGAAACACATTTCGAACCGAACACTGATTTTGGTAATAAAATTCAATGATTTGCAAGCGTTGCTCGTTAGTAAGTCTATTCATGATGAAATGTCAAAGCATACTGAGCATCTTTCTCTTTGACACCATGTCTGAAATCCCACGTGATCTGTCAAATACTAATGCATGAAAATCCTAACCTCAAAAGAATCACCCTTTACTACGAAACATTTTTCTACCAGTGTGTACACCATAACGAACATTGATAGAATTATTGCTTGTTATTTATGTTCAATAATTTTGAAAAAAACCAAAAATGTTCTCACTAATTTAAAATAACAAAGATTTTATTTGTTATTTATTATATTATTTTACTGTATTATTTTTTAACAATCTCTCCGTATACCATAACAACGCGATTCCAACTAAAAAACAACGAACGCGCAAACATATCGATTACATCGATGACAGGTATCGATTACTGGTAGATAAAAGAAATATAGGAAAATTTCCTTTACATTTTTTCTTTAGTTTCGAAGGCACTTTTTTCTTGGTGTAGAAATAGTGGAAGATTTTAATATCGAACACATTTGGAACAGATATGGATTGCCCAAAAATATAAGTAAATTCAAGCAAAGCTGCCATTTCTGAAAAGTATTTCTAATATTGTTTACTTTATTTAGAGACAACTGCTAATCTGATTCCAGTCGACGAAAGACATTATTTAATTGACGGTACATTTCAAGTTGTACACGAAAAAAAAAACATTTGGAAAACGTGTACCGAAAACTTTTCCTTTTGTTAGAGTTTTTTGAATTTCTACGAAAATTTCAAAATATGACCAAATAAATTTTTTTGTTACAAAATTTTTATTTTTTTCAATAAAAAAATGTTGATCCAAGAACACAGTCCTATTCGTTTATATCAAGCACTGTTCTTTTCTGACTAAGTTGTTAATGGGACACATTTTGAGGTTTCATAATAAAAATTTTATATAGGAGTATGTAATGTCGAATTTTTCATCTCTTTTAGGCATTTGGAGTATTTCTCAGGAAGCCATTTTCAAAGTAACGTAGTTAAAATTTGACGACTTTATAATAAGTTATAATGTGTTTTTTTACTCTGTGTGTTTTTTTCTCTCTCTCACCCATATTCGATTTCCAATTTAGAAAGAATTTTTGAAATCAATAGATTAAAATAAAACGTAATTTCGGAATTAGGTTCAAACGTCAAGCTTTGTCTAAAGCAAAATAATTCTGAATGTTGCGAAGTTAGTTTAGTTTAATACACTCTATTGATACATTACTTACTACCTTAACGTACACTTGAACCCCCCGAAAAAAGTTTATGATAGTCGGCTATCGCCTAAACAAATTTGCAAGCATATCTCTTTTCCTTTGCCAAATCTGTTTAGGCAATAGCCGACTATCAAAAACCTTTTTTCAAAGTGGCAGCCCGATTTATCGTCAGGCTCACGTAAACTATTCAGTCCATTGTGATACCGTATTAACTAAAAGTACCTATTACATATGGGCACTTCTAGTTTTAAACCGCTGAAACTACTCGATTATTTTCTTTTGTTGATTGTTCCAAAAACAGTAGCAGACTGCATATATTAATATTTTCCAGGCCGCATCATGACAACTCATGCAGTAGTCATTATACTTTGCTCCAATAGTTTTTGCAAACTCGCCTATCATGCAGCGACCCGTTATAGCAGATATCAGGAATGACATCTTGAAGACAATATCTAGTGTGCGGTTTAAGTTTAGATGGAGCCATATTTGCTTAGTGTCGTTGCAACCCTTGCAATTCTCATTGGACATTCGCTACCGTTATAGCCTTCTCACGCAGTAAGAGCTTACAGGTAGCCAGAGGCATACCAACAGATACTAGTTCCCATGGAATATATAAGGTAGTTCCTAGCCTTGCCTTGTAATCCCTCACGAAAGAGATTCAAAGAACGCAGAAATGCTTTGTTTATCCTAAAGAAATTAGGATCAGTCGACCCAAGCACGTTGTCGGCTAAACAAAGCGATTCCTTAAAATGGGCTCAAGGAATTCTTGAGGCTGGAAAAAGGGAACGATCACCGGATGAGCTGCCATCCTCCAAAAGGGATCAACGATCGTTTGCCTCAGTTGCTAAAGACAGTCTTGTGATGGCTATCATAAATAAAGGAGCATTGGACGGTATGGTTCCAAAGCAAAAATGGGGGGAAATTGAGAATGCTTTGTCTGGCGTCTACTCACAGGTGCTGGAAAAGTTTCCCGGCCCAGATCCTCGACACCAAGAGGCTGGTTGGTATCAAGGACAATTTAAGCTAGTCGCATTTGAGGACCAGAGGTCTATAGAATGTTTTAAAGCTGCTCTGATACTAATTGGTGAAGTTTGGGAAGGAGCTGCTCTAGAGTTAGTCGAGAAGAAAGACATACCGGCTAGACCAAGAGCACATGCGTGGATACCTGCAAACCCTCCCGACCCTGAATCTATTTTAAATAGACAAAAACAATGCAATCCAGATCTTCCAACAGCTGATTGGAAGGTTGGCCGTTTGGTTGAAGTGGATGGGCCAAGACGGCATGCAGTGTTTATATTGAACACTCAGTCTTTGCCACATCTAGCAAAGTCTCAGGGCCGTGTATGTTATGGCTTTCATTATATCCAAATGAAGGTGTATAAAAACGATCAGCTAAAGGATTCAGAAGTGGACAAGCCTCTGTCTGAATCAGAAGTAAGCGGATCCTCTTGCGAAGTCGAGGGAGATACCAAAGTTGAAGACATGGATAGATACCGTATGCGTGAGGAGGCTTCTACTGCCTCAGAGCTCACCAAAGTTGAACCTGTGGTTATTGCGAGAGTCACCGATATCTCTGAAGAGGACATTCTTGATGACTCGATTGAAGCGGCTGATGTGACGGTTGTTGAAAATCTCGATGGTCCTACGGATCCTTCAGATAAATCTTCATCATTGTAAGGCTGCATGTGCTGCCTTAAAAGTTCTCTTGATGAAAGGGGACATAGACACAGTTCTTATTCAAGAACCATATGTTTATAGAAACAAAATATGTGAATTAAGTACTCCGGGGTTCAAACTATTGCAGTATACTGGTAATGATGTAATTCGAGCCTGTATAATTGCTAAAAACGAGCTTAACTTGTTTCTGCTTCCTTCAATGTGCAATGCACTGTCGTTGCCAATTTAGAAATAGCCAAATGCAAATATTGGGTATCTTCGGTCTATATGGGACATGACAGGGAGATGCCTCCATGTGCCGTTAAGACCTTAGTTGAGGAGTCACTGAAAACAAAGACGAAACTCATTATGGGATGCGATGCGAATGCGCATCATAGTATATGGGGAAGTAGGGATACTAATGCAAGGGGAGAGTCGCTAATAGAGTTTATTTTGCGTACTAATCTGGTAGTTTGCAACAAGGGAGATGCCCCAACCTTTGTCACTAAAAACAAGAACTGAATGAAATGATATCTGAGTGGCATGTTTTAAGTGAACACAGCTTCTCAGATCATCGCTACATCAGTTTCAAATTTGATGTTCATACCACCAAGACCATATTTCCGCTAAATGTTAGGAAAGCTGACTGGAATAGGTATAGGGAATCGTTCAATATGATGATACCGGAAATACCAGAGACAAATATGAGCACTGTGCAAGTTATCGAACACGCAGTGGAGAGGATTACTAAGGCCTTCAACATTTCACTGAAAGCTGCATGCCCTAAAGGGAAGCCAAGGGGGAAAAATAGACCACCATGGTGGTCTACGGAGTTAGGTAATATGAGGAAATCGTGCAGGAAGCTCTTTAACAAAGCAAAGTCCACCAGAGCTCCTGTGGATTGGGACGCTTACAAGAAGAATCTGAGAGGATACAAGCGAGAACTGAGAAAGGCTCAGCATAACTCTTGGAATGATTACTGCAGCAGCATTGAGAATACGTCCGAGGCTTCCAGACTACGGAAGGTGCTAGCATCCACGAGCTCCGCTCCAGGTTTCATTAAAACATCGGAGGGCAATTGGACAACCTCCAGTGAGGAGACGCTGGAGGTACTATTGGACACACATTTTCCCGGAAATCAGACGGTTGAACCATGCACTGGCGGTTCCACAGTGGCTCAGCGGTCGTTTCCTATCGAGGAAATTGTATCAGAATCCAGAATAAAATGGGGGTTAAATAGCTTTGGATCATTCAAATCCCCCGGACCTGATGGAATTACTCCGGTGGAGTTAAAAGCGGTGGCTGACAGAATTATCCCCTGGTTGTCGGCGATATATATAGGATGTATCAACTTAGCATATATTCCACGAAAGTGGAGAGAATCAAAAGTCGTTTTCATACCTAAAGCGGGAAAAGCCTCTCAATCGAATGCGAAGGATTTCCGACCAATCAGCTTATCATCATTCCTACTTAAGACTCTGGAGAGGATGATAGATATTTATCTTAGAACTAGCGTCGATTCAAGTTTGCTCTCGAAACGACAGCATGCATACTCGAAGGGCAGGTCTACTGAGACCGCATTACATGAACTAGTCAGCTTTATTGAAAGCTCACTATCTGTCAAAGAATACACAATCGTGGCATTTCTAGACATCGAAGGGGCGTTCAATAACGTCCATCCGAGCTCGATATTAAATGGACTGACAACTCTGAATTTTGATCCAGGTATACTTAGGCTGTTAGACGAACTTCTAAGGAAGAGACGCATTTCAGCCACACTAGGACAAGCAAACATACAAAGGTATGTGAACAGAGGCACTCCCCAAGGAGGAGTTCTATCACCTCTTCTTTGGAATGTTGCTATAAACGACCTTCTGGTTTCCCTAGAAAAAGAAAGGATACAAGTGGTGGCATACGCAGATGATGTGGCGATAGCAGTCAGGGGAAACTTCCCATCAACAGTAAGAGATATTATACAGAGAGCCCTCCGGATGACTGAAAAATGGGCGAAAGATAATGGTCTTGGGGTTAATCCTGCAAAGACAGAAATAGTCATGTACTTCAAAGATCGCAAAACTCCCACGGTTAGGCCCATTTCCTTAGGGGGTATTGAAATTCCCTTTAGGGAGTGTGCAAAATACCTTGGCATTATTTTGGACAGGAAGCTGAACTTTAAGCTTAATATTGAAGAAAGGGCGAGGAAAGCAACGGTAGCTTTATACTCGTGCAAAAAGGCAATAGGGAAAAAGTGGGGACTAAAACCAAAAATTGTACATTGGCTATACACGGCAGTGGTTAGACCTATAATGCTATATGGTGTTGTAGTCTGGTGGCCGGCACTTTACCAGCCGACAAGTTTAGACAAAGTTCAGCGTATGGCGTGCTTGTGTATCTCAGGTGCATTCAGCAAGACAGGAACAAACTCCCTTAATGTCATACTGCATCTATTGCCTTTAGACATTTTGGCCAAACAGTCAGCTGCAACAACGGCTGTGCGGTTGCGCGAGCTATCGCTGTGGTCGGAAAAAAGTTACGGTCACAGTTCGGTCCTCAAAATAATGCCAGATGTGCCTAACGTAGTGGATTACACTTTGGCGAGTCCACTTTTCGACAACAAGTTTGAGACTCTAATTCCCAACAGTGAGGCGTGGTGTACACGGACCCCGGGGAATAAAAGGTATATAGATTTCTACACTGATGGCTCCAAATTGGATGGCCAAGTGGGTTTCGGAGTATATTCTAAAGATCTAGAACTTCGAATAGCGAAAAGATTACCTGATCACTGTAGTGCTTTTCAGGCTGAAATATTAGCAATAAGAGAAGTGGTGAATTGGCTGAGAAGTAATGCTCCAAGCAATATTGGCATTAATATATACTCAGACAGTCAACCTGCAATAAAATCCTTGGACTCTGTGTTCCTCAACTCGAAAACGGCCATCGACTGCCGCAAATCTCTCAATGAGATGACTGAGCAGCACAATATTCACCTAATATGGGTGCCTGGCCACAGGAACATACCGGGGAACTGCGAAGCAGATGAGCTAGCAAGGCTAGGAACTACCTTACATATTCCAGGGGAACTAGAATCTGTTGGTATGCCTCTGACTACCTGCAAGCTCTTACTGCGTGAGAAGGCTGTCATGATGGCAAATGTTCGATGGGAGAATTGTAAGGGTTGTAACGACACCAAGCAAATATGGCCCCATTTAAACTTAAACCGCACACTAGATATGCTAGTGTTCTCGAGACGCCAGATATCACTCCTGATATCTGCTATAACGGGTCGCTGCCTGATAGGCGATTTTGCAAAAACTATTGGTGCGAAGTATAATGACTATTGTATGAGCTGTCATGATGCGGAGGAAAAGGAATCAATAAAACACCTCTTGTGTGAGTGTCCTGCATTTTGTGTAAGGCGTAAGCAAATTTTAGGGGCATATAGCTTCAGATTACTAGCGGACCTGGAAAACGTTAACTTAAGCAGTCTGCTAATGTTTTTGGAACAATCTGGTTGGTTCAACAGAAGAAAATAATCGAGAAGGTTCAACGGTTAAAACTATAAGTGCCCATATGTAATAGGTACTTTTAGTTAATGTGGTATCACAATGGACTGAATAGTCTAAGTGAGCCCGAATCTTAATCGGGCTGCCACTTTAACCTAACCTAACCTAACCTAGCCTTGCTAACCCATCCGCTTCGCTGTGCCCTTGTGTGTTCCTGTGGCCAGACACCCATATTAGGTGAATATTGTACTGCTCTGTCATCTCATTGAGATATTTGTGGCAGTTGATGGCCGTTTTCGAGGTAAGGACCGCGGAGTCCAGGGATTTTATTGCAGGTTGTCTATCTGAGTATATATTAATGCCAACAATTGTTGGAACATTAATTCTCAGTCAATTTGGCACCTCTTTTATAGCTAATATTTCAGCCTGAAAAACACTACAGTGATTAGGTAATCGTTTCGCTATTCGAAGTTCCAGGTCTTTAGAATATACTCCGAAACCCACTTGTCCATTCTTTGGAGCCATTGGTGTAGAAATCTGTATAACGTTTATTCCCAGGGGTTTGTGTGCTCCACGCCGTACTGTTGGGAATTAGAGTTTCAAACTTTTTGTCCAAAAGCGTTTTCGCCAGAGAGTAATCCACTACGCTTGGCACATCTGCCATTACTTTGAGGACCGAACTGTGACCGTGCGTTAGGCTAATATGTCTAAAGGTAATAGATGCAGCATGACATTAAGGGAATCTTGTCTTACAGAATGCACCTGAGATTAGGGTTGCCAGATTTTGGTTGCAGAAATCCGGGACATTGCGCCGTACATTTCGGGATTTGTCGGGACAAGCCAAAACAATCACAATTTTCCAAAATAGTTGCCCATATTTTATCACTTGGTAAATTTGCATAAACGCCATGACGTGGTCGTTATTGTCTGTAGACTTTCCCAAATATGTCGGAGCCTCTGAAACTTTCTTCCAAGATGGCTGCGATGATTTTTTTTAACGGAAACCTCATAGCAAGTAGTTTCCTGCTATCAGGTGATTACAATTATTTCGTCGGTATTTGCATAATAGAATAGGCGTAGCTATAGTAAAGGGGATTTATGGGTATGCCAGCTCTCACTACCAAATTCCATGCAGTATTTCTTCAAACTATGATTATATATCATTAAATTGAATAGTCTGGTTTCTTCCCATCTACAAGAATTTATTTTTTCTCTTTTTGAGGTATCTCCACAATGAGCACACATTTTAGCTTTTGTCCCTTACGAGGATGTTGCTAGCTTCGCCAATGTTTGTGGGAGCCACCGTGGTGCAATGGTTAGCATGCCCGCCTTGCATACACAAGGTCGTGGGTTCGATTCAAGCTACGACCGAACACCAAAAAGTTTTTCAGCGGTGGATTATCCAACGTCAGTAATGCTGGTGACATTTCTGAGGGTTTCAAAGCTTCTCTAAGTGGTTTCACTGGAATGTGGAACGCCGTTCGGACTCGGCTATAAAAAGGAGGTCCCTTGTCATTGAGCTTAACATGGAATCGGGCAGCACTCAGTGATAAGAGAGAAGTTCACCACTGTGGTATCACAATGGACTGAACAGTCTAAGTGAGCTTGATACATCGGGCTGCCACATAACCTAACCTAACCTAACCTTCGCCAATGTTTAATTGACAATTGTGACAAATAAAATAAAACTCAAAATAAAATTATTTTATATCAAAAATTTTGAAATATTTAATTTGTTTTAAATTTATGACAAAAAAGTATCGAAATAAATGGTCTTCATAATTGTTGGTAAGAATTTCTTCAATTATTCTTGCGTACCGTAACACATTTCCTCATATTTCGAAGCATACATCGATACATTTCCAGATTTTCTCTATTTATATATCCAATAAATTATAAACTTATAATTATAAATTTAATTCAATTTGACTGACAAAGTATCAATAAGGCGACTGACTTTTTTGTTTTTGTAACACTAAAATTACCTTACAAACAAAATTAAGGTCTGAGAGGACAATCGCTGCTTCTTTTGTAGTGCCTTTCGATACTGGGAATTTGGATATCGCCATGGACATGTTTTGGGTAGGTATATTTCGCATCAGAGATGGGGATTGTTATAGTATCACTAAAGAGTCTATGGCAGTGATTGGGATAAAATCGAACTTTGAAAAGTGGACATTTCGCAGAAAAACGTGAATTTGAAATAAAATTAGATATTTGCGTATATTTCTTACATATACTGCTCAAGTGACAGCTGATGATTCGAAAGACAGTGATTTGATTTGTTCCTCATAGTGATGAGCTTGAATGCAATGGTACAAAATCTGACAGACAAATGTACAGTATGAAAATCCTAAACCAAAAGTATTTTTGAAATCGATTTAATTTCAAATCGTTTTCTATACTAAGAAATGGAATTAAAACATATACCTTGAGTAATTTAAAATCCGGGATTTTTGGATAATTTTGTGAAAGATTCGGGACACTTCCTGGAGACGAAATTCCAGGCGAATCCCGGCCATCTGGCAAGCCTACCTGAGATACACATAGAGAGAATAAAAATACAAGAGAACGGAAAACAACAAATGCCAACCGTATATATGTCGCATAATGCCTGCATCTTTGATATTACCTGTGGTGGTGTAGCGGGAAATATATCCAAATTAATATATTCTATGGTGCTTTAAATAAAATTTGAAAATACCTTTTTGTCTCAGACCTAGAAATGAGATTGTGCACCCCTAGCGTTGCTCTTGCTAGCTCGTCGTCCTAATGGGCTCTTTTCATTTCTAGCCAAAACTCTATCCACCAAACATAATATTCTATTAGATGCACTATGTAAAACAAACGAAAAGCGTAAAATAAATTAAAAAAAAAAAAAAAAAAAAACAAACAACTGGTCAAGTTTTTAGGCGAAAAATCATCCATATATAAACAAACGGACGGAATGAAAGACACCGGTAAACTAAATAATAATGCTCAACGACCGAGACTATGTACTCCAGGTTTATTGAGTACAACACAATATCCACTACCCTCCCTACCTTCCGATCATCTTCTTTAATATCATAGATCGTCCTAATTCACTCAAAACAACATATTGCTTATATCATCATTGTCATGGCACAGCTGACCACCTAAACAGACCTTCTAACAGTTTACCAAACCATAATGAAATCAAAAAGATAGTTAAGAGAGTACATTTTTAAGAGAGCTATGATATTTATTGTGTTTGAATGATACAAAACGAAATAAACAAAAAATCTCTATATGTATACACTGAGAGGAAAATGTACGTCATGACAACGAATTTTTACGTCCCGGTGACGAATTTTTCGTCATGGCGATGAATTGTCATTCACCGCTGTGGTGAACATATTGACATCCCATAGATCACTATACACTGGTGGAAAAAGTTTCGTTATATTAATGAAATGTGTCATTAAAATTGAGCCAATGAAACAAATTCATTGATATAACGAAAATTTTCGTTATTATAACGAATTTTCTGTTAGTCAACGAAACGTTTCGTACTATTAACGAACATTTTCATTGTCTTAATGAAAATGTTTCGTTATATCAATGAAAAATTTTCGTTGGCTCAATTTTAATGAAATTTTCTTTGTGTGTATTACTTCCAAGTGATGAAAGTATTTCATCTATGCGATTATATTTTTCGTATCTGCGATTATTCTCTTTCATCCATGCGATGATGAAATTCTTCAAAAGTATGATTCTCCTTCGTCGTCGCTACAAACGCGATTGTCACAGCGATTAATGCTTTTCCTAAATTTGACGTAATCCATTCATCAATATGATGTAACCGATTCATTAATATGATGTAAACCGTTCACAAATTTGATATAAAATATTCATCAATATAAGTCAATTTTGTAGTAAGAGCGGATATGTTTTTTAATTGATGTACTTAATTCTAATTAATTTTATATCCCATGCTCTAAATTTAGGTTAGCTTTCACGGCTCCGAATTAAAAACTCCAATATTAATTTTCCTTTAAAGTATGGTTAAGGTGAAACCACCATCACCGTCGAACTGAACGGACGTGTTTTCTAATAGCGGAGTATTTCATCGTAATAAGTACTTATTACGAATTTCACGTGTGGTGGAAATAATAAACCACCATGCAGCGAAATTCAAAGTCATCCACTGGGTTGCTAACTTCAGGGCCCAGTGGACGGGTAACGACTGAAGTTATAAATTTGGGCATCGACCAAGAGTCAGGCCCAATTAGTCGACCTGTAGACGGGTCGACTGGCGGTGACACTTTGGCAAGTCGAACCTTTTCTAAGGTGACGACATCAAAAGGAGGCAATCCCTCTCGAAAGAGATTCAAGGAACGAAGAAATGCTTTGTTTATCCTAAAGAAATTAGGATCAGTCGACCCAAGCACGTTGTCGGCTAAGCAAAGCGATTCCTTAAAATGGGCTCAAGGAATTCTTGAAGCTGGAAAAAGGGAAAGATCACCGGATGAGCTGCCATCCTCTAAACGGGATCAAAGATCGTTTGCCTCAGTTGCAAAAGACAGCCTTGTGATGGCTATTATTAATAAAGGAGCATTGGACGGTATGATTCCAAGGCAAAAATGGGGGGAAATTGAGAACGCGATGTCTGGTGTCTACTCAGAGGTGCGAAAAAAGTTTCCCGGACCAAGTCCTCGACGGCAAGATGCTGTATGGTATCAAGGACGATATAAGTTAATAGCTTTTGCAGACCAGAGGTCTATGGATTGCTTTAAAGCTGCATTGATGCTAATTGGTGAAGTTTGGGAAGGAGCCGCTTTGGAGTTAGTCGATAAAAAAGACATACCGGCTAAACCTAGAGCACATGCATGGATACCGGCAAACCCTCCTGATCCTGAGTCAATACTAGAGAGACTAAAAGAATGTAACCCAGATCTTCCAACCGCCGATTGGAAGGTTGGTCGTTTGGATGAGGTGGATGGACCAAGACGACATGCGGTGTTTATATTAAACATAGAGTCGCTGCCACATCTAGCCCAGACCCAAGGACGCGTAAGTTATGGCGTTCATGACATCCATATGAAGGTATACAAAAGCGATCAGCCAAAGGATTCCGAAACGGACAAGCCTCCGGTAGAGTCAGCAGTGGAAAAATCTCCTAGCGAAGCCGAAGGAGACATAAAACGTGCAGACTATGGCGAAAATCATATGCGGGAAGTTTCTACAGGCTCAAGCCTCACCAAAACTGAACCGCGGATTGTTGCGAGAGTCACCGAGATCTGTGAAGAGGAAGCCCTTGATGACTCAATTGAAGCGGCTGATGTGACGGTGGTTGAAAATTTGGATGGTTCTACGGTTCCTCCAGATAAATCTTCACCATTGTAAGGCCGCTTGTGCTGCCTTAAAAGTTCTCCTGATGAAAGGAGACATAGATATAGTTCTTATTCAAGAACCATACATATATAAGAATAAGATCTGTGAATTAAGCACTCCGGGTTTCAAACTTTTGCATAATACCGGTACCGATATAAATCGAGCATGTATAATTGCTAAAAACGAACTAAACTTGTTTCTGCTTCCTTCATTGAGCAATGCAGACACTGTCGTAGCCAGTCTAGAGATATCCACATGCAAATATTGGGTATCTTCGGTCTACATGGGACATGATAGGGAGATGCCACCCTGTGCCGTTAAGACCTTAGTTGAGGAGTCACTAAAAACAAAGACAAAACTCATTATGGGATGCGATGCAAATGCACATCATAGTATTTGGGGAAGTAGTGATACTAATGCAAGGGGAGAGTCGCTAATAGAGTTTATTTTGCGTACTAACCTGGTAGTTTGCAATAAGGGAGATGCACCAACCTTCGTCACCAGGAACAGACAAGAGGTTTTGGACGTAACGTTGACCTCTCCGGAACTGAATGATAAGATATCTGAGTGGCAAGTTTTGAGGGAACATAGCTTTTCAGATCATCGCTACATCAGTTTCAGATTGGCTGTTCGTACTTCAAAGACCATATTTCCGCCAAATGTTAGGAAAGCTGATTGGAATAGGTATAGGGAATCGTTCAATTCGATGATACCGGAAATGCCGGAGACAAATATGAGCACTGTGCAAGATATCGAACACGCAGTGGAGCGGATTACTAAGGCCTTCAACATTTCACTGAAAGCTGCTTGCCCTAGAGGAAAGCCAAGGGGAAAAAATCGGCCGCCATGGTGGACTACGGAGTTAAGTAATATGAGGAAATCCTGCAGGAAGCTCTTTAACAAAGCAAAGTCCACAAGAGCTCCGGAGGATTGGGACACTTACAAGATGAATCTGAGAGAATATAAACGAGAACTGAGAAGGTCTCAACAAAACTCTTGGGATGATTACTGTAGCAGTATTGAGAATACGTCAGAGGCTTCCAGACTACGGAGGGTACTAGCATCCACTAACACCGCTCCAGGTTTCATTTAAATATCGGAGGGAAATTGGACAACGTCCAGTGAGGAGACGTTGGAGGTACTTTTGGACACACACTTCCCTGGAAATCAGACGGTTGAACCATGTTCCGGCGGTGTAACAGAGGCTCAGCGATCATTTCCTATCGAGGAAATTGTGTCGGAATCTAGAATAAAATGGGCTTTAAATAGCTTTGGACCATTCAAATCCCCCGGACCTGATGGAATTACTCCGGCGGAGTTACAGGCAGTGGCTGAAAGAGTTATCCCCTGGTTGACGGTGATATATAAACGATGTGTAAACTTAGCATATATTCCAGAAAAGTGGAGGGAAACAAAAGTCGTCTTCATACCTAAAGCAGGAAAAGCCTCTCACTCGAGTGCGAAGGATTTCCGACCAATCAGCTTATCCTCATTCCTACTTAAGACCCTGGAGAGGATGATAGACATGTATCTTAGAACTAGCGTGGATTCAAGTTTGCTCTCGAAACGACAGCATGCATACTCGAAGGGCAGGTCTACTGAGACCGCATTGCATGAACTAGTCAGCTTTATTGAAAGCTCACTATCTGTCAAAGAATACACAATCGTGGCGTTTCTAGACATCGAAGGGGCGTTCAATAATGTCCATCCGAGCTCGATATTAAATGGACTGACAACTCTGAATGTTGATCCAGGTATACTTAGGCTGTTAGACGAACTTCTAATAAAGAGACGTATTTCGGCCACACTAGGGCAAGCAAACATACAAAGGTATGTGAACAGAGGCACTCCCCAAGGAGGAGTTCTATCACCTCTTCTTTGGAATGTTGTTATAAACAACCTTCTGGTTTCCCTAGAAAAAGAAAGGATAAAAGTGGTGGCATACGCAGATGATGTGGCGCTAGCAGTCAGGGGAAAATTCCCATCCACAATCAGAGATATTATACAGAGAGCTCTCCGGATGACTGAGAAATGGGCGAAAGATAATGATCTTGGTGTAAATCCAGCAAAGACAGAACTAGTCATGTACTGCAAAGATCGTAAAACTCCCACGGTTAGGCCCATTTCCTTAGGGGGTACTGAAATTCCCTTTGGTGAGTGTGCAAAATACCTTGGCGTTATTTTGGACAGGAAGCTGAATTTTAGGCTTAATATTGAAGAGAGGGCGAGAAAAGCCACGGTAGCTTTGTACTCGTGCAAAAAGGCAATAGGGAAAAAGTGGGGACTAAAACCAAAAATTGTGCATTGGCTATACACTGCAGTAGTTAGACCTATAATGCTATATGGTGTTGTAGTCTGGTGGCCGGCACTTCAGAAACCGACTTGTTTAGATAAAGTTCAGCGTATGGCGAGCTTATGTATCTCAGGCGCATTTAGTAAGACAGGAACAGACTCCCTTAATGTCATGCTACATCTATTGCCTTTAGACATTTTGGCCCAACAGTCAGCTGCAACAACGGCTGTGTGGTTGCGCGAGCTATCGCTGTGGTTGGAAAAAATGTGCGGTCATAGTTCGGTCCTCAAAGTAATGCCAGATGTGCCTAACGTAGTGGATTACACCCTATCAAAACCACTTTTCGACAAAAAGTTTGAAACTCTAATTCCCAACAGTGCGGCGTGGAGCACACAAACCCCTGGGAATAGACGTTATACAGATTTCTATACTGATGGCTCCAAATTGAATGGACAAGTGGGGTTCGGAGTATATTCTAAAGATCTGGAAATTCGAATAGCGAAAAGATTACCTAATCACTGTAGTGTTTTTTAGGCTGAGAAGTAATGTTCCAACAAATATTGGCATTAATATATACTCAGACAGTCAACCTGTAATAAAATCCTTGGACTCTGTGTTCCTTAACTCAAAAACGGCCATAGACTGCCGCAAATCTCTCAACGAGATGGCTGAGCAGTACAATATTCACCTAATATGGCCTGGCCATAGGAACATTCCGGGGAACTGCGAAGCAGATGTGTTAGCAAGGTTAGGAACTACCTTACATATTCCAGGGGAACTAGAATCTGTTGGTATGCCTCTGGCTACCTGCAAGCTCCTACTGCGTGAGAAGGCTGTTATGATGGGAAAATTGCGAGGGTTGTAACGACACCAAACAAATATGGCCCCATTTAAACTTAAACCGCACACTAGATATGCTAGTGTTCTCAAGGCGTCAGATAGCACTCCTGATATCTGCTATAACGGGTCGCTGCCTGATAGGCGAATTTGCTAAAACTATAGGTGCGAAGTATAATGACTATTGTGTAAGCTGTCATGATGTGGAGGAAAAGGAATCAATTAAACACCTCTTGTGTGAGTGTCCTGCTTTTTGTGTTAGGCGTAAGCGAATTTTAGGGGCATATAGCTTTAGATTACTGGCTGACCTGGAAAACGTTAACTTGAGCAGTTTGTTAATGTTTTTGGAGCAATCTGGTTGGTTCCACAAAAGTTAATAATAAGGAAGGTTCAGTGGTTAAGACTAGAAGTGCCCATATGTAATAGGTACTTTTAGTTAAATGTGGTATCACATTTAACTAAAAGTACCTAAAGGTACTGAATAGTCTAAGTGAGCCTGAAATTTAATCGGGCTGCCACTTTAACCTAACCTAACCTAACCATGGTTAACTGGCTTAGGTTAGGCTACTTTGCCTAAACTATAAAGTGAAATTGGCGCTATTGACAGAAATTGAAGATTGATAAGGGGCTATGATTTCGCAGGTGCTTTTTCCACTTTTCCAATCCAAAGAAAGTATTCCAAATTTATTTGGTTGTATTTGTAGTAACGAAAAACTTTTTAGAATATTTGGGGAGGCTGGTATACATGACCAATTCACATGGTATACGTGGCCCTTGCGATAAATTAGCCCAACTCCTATAATTTCATTTATTTTAGCAAAACTGTGTAAATTTCGTAATTTCTGTGAACTCACCCAAAAAACTTCTAGCGGATTTATAAAAGTATAAATGAATTACTTCGTGTATTTGTATGGTGAATTAATTATTTTTTTGGATTTTACTAGAAGCACGTTGTTTTACTGTACACAGTTTATATTTTTTCGATCTATTTCTGATATGTCTATCGCCTTCAAAATCGCAAATGACGCCAAACTTTGCCAAAAAACTTGTTTTAACCACCTAAACGTTTATCAATGAGGTACCCGTAAACAACAACAAAACTGCTAGGTTCAGTAGTATGCAACCGATTAACAATAATCAATAAATCCTAATATGTAATCGGCGAATCAATATCTAGTACGGTAGTACGATAAGATGCCAGATATCTCAAATCGCTGTTGGTTCTGCTAAAAATCCGTTATATTCAAAAACTTAATTTGTTATACCGAATAATTTAACTATTTTTATTTATTACTATTATCATTAATTTATTCATTTCTTCTTTTTTTTAAATATTTATATCCAAAAATATTCCGAAAATTTCCACTCCAAAACAGATAAGTATTCGATGGCCTATCAGAAGAAGACTTAGCTGGAAAAAGGAATTTGTCTTATTTTATCAACTTCTGAAGATCTTTGGCATGATATACACCAAGGTCTTTACCCGTATCATCCATCAGCTCATAGTATGAATTGCCTATTTTCCGCTTAACAATGCTTTTTCGAAATGTCAGGGCAAGTTTAGAACTAAAATTCTTTGCAGCATTGCTTTGAACGAAATTCCGAGACAAGACGGTTTCACCCTCTTTATATTGAATAGACTACGCAAATTATACTTGAATGCATTTTCCTTTTGGGAATCAGAAATCTTTTGTTTTGCATTTTCCCTCATGAATTGGAGATAATCGGGATATTTCATTCGCGTATCCTCAGAAAATAGTCCTAGCTTATGCAACATCTCGTAATCCTTACCATTAAGGATCATCTCTTGCCCAAAAACCAAACTGTATGCGGAGTATAGTGTATTTCTATGTACTGTTGAGCGAAGAGCTGCACAGATTTCAGGAAGATTATCATCCCAATGTTTATGATCATTTCCAATATAGGCTCTAATGGAGGTCAAGACTGATCTGTTGACTCGTTCCGACGAGTTTGATTGGGGAGAGTATATTGCAGTGCAAATATGCAATACCCCAAATCTTGTCAAAAACTTCAGATCGGAATTGATTGCCATTATTCGTCTAAACCGTTTCATGCACACCAATAACAGTAAAAATATAATTACGAATATAGTCACATATTAGTTCTGATGTAAATTTCCGTAAAAGCTGCAAGAACATAAATTTGGTACAATGGTAAACAATTATCAGCAGTCCGATATGTCCCCGTGTCGTACACCTACACGTCTCACACCTAGAAATGTAATTCCGTATTTGCGAAGCCATTTTATCTTCTTTCAGTTTTCAACAGTTTTAGCGATTCCACAATGACCGGCAGAAGGAGGATTATGAGCTCGATGATGCACATCTGGAACCAAGCCTTCCGGGAACCATAGCCTCCAGCAATTCTTTTCTTGCACTCCGCGAAAATTGAGTCTTCTTATATAGAAAGTTATCAACAATTTTCAAATCAGGGTATTTAGAATCCTCTTGCAGCACCCTTTGCTTAAGTTGATCATATTCCTTTGAGTTAAACTCATCGGATGTCAAATCTATAATCGGACCACAAAAAAAAGGGTCCGCCACGACGTTGTCGGACCCTTTTCGGAGCTGTATGGTAAATCTAAATCCTCTGAGATTATGTGCCCAACTCGCTAACCGACCAGAAGGATCACGTTGTCGCATTAGCAATTTTAAGCTCGCGTGATCTGTTATAACACAGAAATCTTGGCCCTAAATATATATGCGCGAACCAGTTGAGCTTGCGTCACACTGCAATATGAATCTCTCCTTGAAATCGGGTGTGGACAAAACGGGTGCAGAAGTCTGCATTGACTTTAACTTTTCAAATGTCGACTGAGCCGCTTCATTCCAAGCGAATGTCTTTTTGGCCTTCAATAATTCCGTCAGGTTAAAAGATATGGAAGCAAAGTTGTCAATAAACCTCCTGTACAAACCTGAGAGTCCTAGGAAACTCCTTAGCTGTTTCACAGAGGAAGGTACAGGAAAGTCGAAAATTGCCGTTATCTTCTCAGGATCTGTCCTTAATTCCCCATTCCCGACAATAAATCCCAAGTATTTAATTTCGGTCATACAAAATTTAGATTTAGAAATATTTATGGTGAGATTTGCTTTACACAAACTCAATTCCACCTCCCGCAACAAAATAAGGTGAGAATCGAAGTCCTCGGACAAAACGAGTAAATCGTCTAAATAAACGAAACTCGAGTTGGCAAATGAGGCGGTATAACATGATCCATTAGTCGTCATAGAGTCTGTGGCGCATTGCACAATCCGAATGGCATAACTGTATATTGATACAGAGGCCTATTCGGGATTGTGAATGTAGTGATCTGGCGAGATTTCTCATCCAATTGTATTTGCCAGAATGCGTGTTTCATGTCTAGTCCGGTTATGAATTTAGCTGGAGGAAGTCTACTCAATATCCCGTCTATATGGGGTTAAGGGTAGGCTTTTTTTTAAGGTATGTTTATTTATCTCACGTGAGTCCAATCATAGCCTTTTCTCTTCACCACGCTGCTCCAAGTGCTCGTTGACTCTTCAATGACCCCTAAGTCCAACATATGGTCAATTTCCTCGAACATTAATTTCTCGACTGCGGGTGAAACTGGCCAATGCCTTTGCTTTATTGGCCTAGTTTCGCCCACATCGATGGTGTGCATTATAAGACTGGGTTTTCCAAGTCCATCTTTTTCGTACGACGGAAATGTAGCTATATCTCTGTAAAGTCTTTCCATTTGTTCTGTTGTAAGTTGATGTATCATTTGTGGATCGCCTAAGTCGTTTTTTTACCTATATCCAGTTCCGATATAATGATCTGATCATTAATTGTTGATGTGCATATCAACGTGACAGGAACGTACCAGTATATTTGGTTGGTTGATTTCACTTTCAATTTTATTGTTATAGGTCAGTAACCTTTGCCTTTGCGCTTACTCGTCTCTCTAGTAGCAAACCGGTAACACCACACAATAAACACGAAGGTTGATTGATTTTCCTTTTTAAATAAATCACAGGAGGAGTCTATTTTCCGTGGACTTTATTTTTCTTTTGGTTTATTTCACAAATTTTGTTTTCTATTACAAACTAAACAAAATTAATTATGCACGCGGCGTAATGTTAAGCTTTTGTTTCCACTCCTCTTCGTTCGTTGGTTAAAATGCTAGTGACCTACTTTTTGATTTTGTACTCGCTCATTGAGTAGCGAGTGACACATTTTCATATAAATCAATAACAAAGCAAAGAACAATACATGATAGAAAGTGGAAACAAAAGAATAACATTGCGTTGCCAATATTTCTAAATTGTAAGTTACCCTGTAGGAAAATAATAGTTGAATACGAATGTTACAGGTGTGAACATACCGCCACCCCTTGCATAATTATGCAAATTTTAATGAAATCAATTCCAATATATATTTTTTTTAACTTAACAAGTAAATTTTAAATGGGATAATGAAAACTATTTACCACGTGCCCTTCGAGAAATTTAATTGGATACAATCAGATAGGAATTCAAGTTGATATTTCGTAAGGGCAATTAGTAAGTAGCTAAAGAAAGAAAAAGGTGAATAAAGGTAAAATTAAAATGTTGTATATAAACCTAATACAATGCAATATGTTCAAGTACAAAAGGAATAATAGTAAGTAAACACAAAGGCATAATGTGCGTAATTTTCAAAAGCGTAACAAATGGAATTAGTCATCTCGTCGGAGCTTGTGCCACTTCTTTATCAGCGGTAGAGGGCCAAAGAATGCCCACCCAAAAATTGTGTTTTGAGCGTATGGAAGTCCTTCTTGTTCATGGGGCAAACCCAAATAGATTTTGGACGATACATCTTCACCCAAGACTATGGATGCACCAACACATTGAGCAAAAAATGGATTAGCCATATCGACATTGGCATACCTTTTTTGTAACGGACGGGGATTCCCTCCTGGTCTCGGTGGTGACCATGGTACATTGCCATCAAAATCTTCGATACAAGTTGTCAATGTTCGGGTTTGGTAAATGGCATCTGTAAACTGGAACTTCACATACCCCTGGTGTTCTGGTAGGTTTAATGGACAACATTCGCTTGAACGATATGCCATGCTAGGACGATTTGGATCAAGTTCGACAAGAACTGGCTGGTACTTTTCCTTTACAGTTATGCGTCGCAGTTGAGCTAAGGCAGTCATTGTGAGCCACTCAAATTGTGTGGTGTCAAGCGGATGTAGGAGGGTGTGATGGCGTTCACCACAATTCTTGCAGCGATAGGCACTAGGACAACGGCTTTTTTGGTGCGACAAACCCAAACAATTTTCACACGCTTTATACCGGTTGATAGTAGTCCTTTTCTCCGAGGGGTGCATGACTAAGAAACGCCTACATTTACGAAATGAGTGACGAGAGGTGCACAAGGGGCAACAAAATTCTTCCTGATAATCCATTCCTGCGAAGATATAGATATATACATCAAATAATGCAGGTTCGAATACAGGGACATAATAATTGATGTTGAGAGACAAATACCGACGAGTCAAAGGCAAATAGTGATATCAATTGATGTTGAGAGACAAATACTCACGAGTTAAAGGCAAATAGTGATATCAAAGAGATCGAGGTAATAATACTAACTTGTGAACAGGTCGTGTAATGTTACCAAATTGAGTTTTCAAATCTACGACTCGCACATGGTTATCGACTCCACGGTGTATCTTAATGACACGACCCATGCGCCAATCATTTTGACCACCCGTTTCATGTCGTAATATGACAAGATCATTTTCCCTCAAATCGTCGTGAGGTTGCTTCCATTTACATCTTTTATGTAATTCCTTTAAGTAGTCGGACTTCCAACGCCGACAGAATTCTTGTTGAATGACTTTAAGTCTATGCCATCGATTTAATAAAGCTGTGGTTGATGGAACTATTTCTGGTTCAGCTGGAGTTAGCAAAGAGGACCCGATCAAGAAATGTCCGGGGTCAAGACGCCAAGGTCATCAATATTTTCGGACAATGGAGTTAATGGCCGGGAATTTAGACAAGATTCAATTGCGGACAAAATTGTACTAAATTCTTCAAACGTACATTTTACTTGTCCAGCAACTTTTTTCAAATGCGTCTTACAACTTTTGACCCCAGCCTCCCACAACCCTCCCATATGAGGGGCAGAAGCTGGGATAAAATGCCATTCTATTTTCTGGAAAGAGTATCGAGTCAAAACTGCATCCTTAACCTCTGTTAGCGTTTTAGAAAGGCTCTCTCTTATCTCTCTAGCAGCACCAACAAAGTTCCTAACGTTATCGGAATATATTATGTTGGGACAACCGCGACGGGATACAAACCGAGTCAGTGCAGCCAAAAACGCGGGGGTAGATAACTCGCTTACCGCTTCTAAATGTATAGCTCGTGTACAAAAACAAACAAAAAGGCATATGTAACCCTTTGTGATACGACATCCTCGACCTGAATATGTCTTAATATCGAATGGGCCAGCATAGTCGACGCCGGTATTCGTAAACGGACGAGTCAATGTTGTCCTTTCTGGAGGCAACGTAGCCATAACTTGCTTTTGCATATTCTTACGAGCAACGACACATTCTTGGCAGTTGTGAACGTGAGTTTTTATTAAGTTTTTTGCTTTAACGATCCAACACTCTAAACGGACAGTGGCAAGCATTAATCGTATACCGCCGTGTAAGGTCAATTTATGTATGAAATCAATATATAACTTTGCAAAATGGCTTTTCTGCGAAAGTATCACAGGGTGTCTTTCGTTATAAGACAAAGATAGAGTGGAGCCAAGACGTCCATTAGCACGCATAACATGGTTTGTGTCCAAAAATGGGCTTAAACTGAGAAGAGAGCTTTTTGAATGTAGGGATCTTTTATTAATGAGACAATCATACTCCTCCGGAAAATACATTTTTTGAGATAAAATTATCAAACGAAAACGGGTTTCAACTAGTTCTTTACTGGAAAGTTTTGGGCTTGTGAATGTTTTAATTTGCTTTAATTTCGGATGAGTCATTGCCATAAAGCGAAGTATGTATCCAATCACATGTATAGCCCGAGACAAGCAAGAAAACCGGCAAATTATGTCCTCATTTTCAGCTGATCTAGCTAAATGAACTTTTATAGATTTGGACTCAATGTTCGTGTCAGGAATTATTGAATTTGAGGGCCAGAAAGAGGAATCTTGTTGCAGCCACTCAGGGCCATACCACCATAGACGATTTTCCTTTAATTCTAAAGGAGCCATCCCCCGCGTTGCTAGATCAGCAGGGTTTTCATGAGTTGAAATGTGCCTCCAACAGTTTCCAACTCTATCGTGTATTTTTGCTACCCGGTTTGCAACGAACGTCACCCAAGTATAAGATGGTTTCTTTAACCACGCCAATACGATTGTTGAGTCAGACCACAAGAACAAAGAACATTTTGGGAGTTTTAACTGAGGCAATATGCAATGTATTAGTTCCGACAATAATAAAGCTCCACACAACTCAAGTCTAGGTAAAGAGAGTTTCTTGATTGGAGCTACTCTTGTTTTAGATACCAACAAATTGGAGAAAATTTTACCATCAATCTCAACTCTAGCAAACAATACGGCAGCGTATGCCATTTCAGACGAGTCACAAAATCCATGCAATTCAATTTTACATGCAGGAGAATATTTAATCCATCGGGGTATACGAATTGTGTCAATATCCTTATATTTTTTGACAAATGTCTTCCATTTTATCAAAGTCAAAGGTTTAAGATGATCATCCCACTCAATTTCATCTAGCCAAAGTTGCTGCATTAGCACTTTGGCTGTTATCACAACTGGAGCCAACCATCCTAACGGGTCAAATAACCTAGCTATTATTGATAAAACTTCACGCTTAGTGAAAAATGGTTTTTCCTCCAGTTTTTCAGACACAAAATAGAATGAGTCAGAAACGGCATCCCATGTGATACCCAAAGTCTTAGCCACACTCTTTTCGTCAAAATCCAGAAACTCAGAATTCAAAAGGTGTTCCCGAGGTAAATTTTCAAGAATCGTCTTACAGTTGGAAGTCCATTTTCGAATCTCAAACCCTCCTGATTCTAAAATTTGAACCAATTGCTCCCTAGCTGTTATAGCCTCAGCGATTGAATGTGATCCGACTAATGCATCATCAACATACATGCATTCTTTCAAGATTTTGGAACCAATTGGAAAACGTCTACTTTCGTCATCTGCTAGCTGCAAAAGAGTGCGCAGCGCCAGATATGGTGCACAATTAACACCAAATGTGACAGTATTGAGCTGAAAATCACATATACAGCATGAAAATCACATATACATCTTGGTTATATCGGCATTAAATACAAATTTGTACAATCGCCAATTCAGTAAAAGTGTCACGATATCCTTCTGAAGCACAGGCCTAACCATTAAGTAGTCATTTAAACTTTTCCCACCAAACGAAGGACAAGAGGCATTAAATACAACCCTTAACTTTGTCGTTGATCTTTCTGGCTTGAAAATGCCATGATGTGGAAGATAATAATATTCCTTCATTTCTTTAGATGGGGCCTCAATTCTTTTCATATGACCAAGGGTCAAATATTCCGTAATGACTTCATCATACATTGACTTAAATTCTGGCTTTCGGGAAAGCGTTTTTTCATTTCTGAGAAACTGGCATAGAGCTACATATCTGGAGGAATTACCAGTTGCATTCAAAGGTGGATCTAATCGAAAGGGCAAATCTACTATGTATCTTCCATCTGGCATTCTAATTGTTGTTCGTTTGTAAATTTCTTCACATCTTTTATCATCTTCAGACAAAATTTTCGTCTTTGGGATTTCTTCAATCTCCCAAAATTTAGCCATCAACTCGTTGATACAAACTCTTGTGCAGTGAGAGACGCGAACAATTCTCCCCGATGTCCTACTGCTAGTTGGGCCAGTTAGCATCCAGCCAAACAAGGTTTCCTGGGCCACAAGCGAACCGAGAATTCCATTTTCTACACCTTTAAGTAGAATTAATGGATACAAATTTCCTCCAATGAGGACATCAATAGGACCACTTTTGAAAAAACCGGGGTCAGCAAATTTCAACTTTGGTAGTTGAGAAATACAAATATTTTCAAAGGTGTGGGTTGGGACATTTCCCGTAACGTCCGAGACAACTAACGCATCCATTTCTACAGAGAACTTTGACTCCTCCATAGAACTTAGAGTAAATGTGGCTATTCGCGTACATTTTGTCAGTTCCTGATTTCCTAAACCTGTTATTTCCGCTGATATCGGTTTAGTAGGTAGTCTGAGAAGTTTTTGAATTTTGGCAGATATAAAACTGTCATCCGAACAAGGGTCAATTAGTGCTCGAACACTAAATGATTGGTGATCTTTTACTATTTTTACCCATGCTGTGGCTAACATAGTCCTATTTGCAACGGAAGTGTGAAACGCCCTTACATTTTCTGAACTCGAGGAAGTATCAGTGGACTGTATATTTTGAGTTTGTTGCATCTGAGCCACAGTATTAGTCTCATTCACATTATTACTATCTCCGTGTTGAACAGTGCTATTCTTATGCAAGAGTGTGTGATGTTTCATATTGCATTTTAAGCAAGAGTGTTTTGTTTGACATGCAGATGCTATGTGCCCTTTATTCAAACAATTAAGACAGCAACTAGCTCTCTTTACAGTTGAAAGCCTATCCTTAAAGTTCATGTGGAGAAATTTGGCACAAGATTTTAAATTATGATTAGCTTTGCATAAGAAACACTTTTGATTATTCACCTTCGTGTGATGAACTTTATATTGTCTCGACTTTTCATTATTTGCGTTTCTTTGGCGAGAGCCGCTTTCATTACTTCCCATAATATCAGACACGCTCTCAAGTGCGTGAAACCGCTCTGTCAAAAATGTATCTAAGTCTTCCCATTTCGGAACCTCATTATTTTTAGCAATCGATTGTTCCCAAAGGGACAAAGTCAATCTTGGTAGTTTGGAACAACACTGGTAAACAAAAATGGAGTCCCATGAGCTAATATCAATATTGAACTCTTTTAATACGGACATGCAATTTTTTATTTCCCTTTGTAAATTTTTCAGACTGCAGGAATTTTCATGAGTACACTGAGTCAAATTAAATAATGTTCGAAGCTGGGAGTTTATAAGAATTCTTTTGTTTTCATATTGTGTTTTTAAATTTCCCCATGCAATATCAAACCTCTCTGCTGTTAAAGGGATGTTTTTGTTTATATCTCTCGCCTCTCCACTTGTCTTTTGAAACAAATGATATAATTTCTCAACGGGACTCAATTTTTTGTTGTTCACATAAATTGCCGTAAACAAATCCCTAAAACTGGGCCAAGACTGATAATCTCCATGAAAAACTGGAGTATCACACGGAGGGACAGAAATCGAATTATTAGATTTTTGATTTGACGGGACACCTGGCTTTAACCCATCTTTCCAGCTACCGATTATAGACATACATTTTATATAGCCGTTATGGGCATCCGCCTTACATTTTTTCATTGTTACTTTATTCTCCTTGGTGAGATCTGTATCATTGCTACATTTTTTATATAAATTTTTCCATTCTGCCCATAAGTTCTGAATTTCCTCCTTCTCCGCTTCTAAAGCCATTTCATTATATATTTTTTCATCGGATTCCCTTAGCTGTTTCTCATATGAGATAATTTCTTCGCAATGAACCAATAGCTCCTCTAGCAATCCCATTGTGACTACAATTCAGTTAACAAATTTGAATTTTATCTGATCAATAAAATACCCGTTGACAAATTGTATAAAATGAAATTGCTCACAAACCAGCTTATACTGTTCTGCAGGGAAGTATATCTTGTTAGCCTATTAATTCCTATTAGAAATCTGGACAAGAAAATCCCTTTTTACACTCTAATTACTTTTGATTGATTTGTCCGTTGCCAATGGTAGCAATAACGAAAACCAACAGCCGAATGATTAGTTTGTTTTTCGATTAGTTGTTAGATTAATTTGGGAGACAATATCATTTAACGGCATGCATTTAGCAAACGACGACGAATTTTCTAAATCAAAACCACTTTGTTTGAATTTTACAAAATAGGTTTGAACCCCAGTGTCATTTGCTCAAGATGAATATTTTCTATTTTTTGTTGTCGAATTTTATCCAATGATATGTAATAAGAACCAAACGCAAAATTTTCTTTCCACAATTGAAGATTTCACAAATTTATCTTGCCAACCCACTGTGCGGTATTCAGCAAAGAAAAGCTTTCCATATCATAGGGACAAATGCACAACGCAAATCAAAGGGAAAAAACTGCACAAAGGAAAATCAAGAAAATGTACCGGTTTTAAGCACAACAATTATTTCTCTATGCTTGAAGTGAGACAGAAATATTTCGACTGCTAGAATGTTCTAGAGGCAAAGTAACGAGTAACGGCGATCTTCTGTATGTTGGACAATTTGATATTTCTGCAATCTACAAATTATGTAATTATACACGACACGACATACAGAGATTCAAGACACTTTTCAATATTGAGTCAAATTCAACCTTTCGTGTGCCAGTATCTCTCTCGTAACACCAAATTATCAAATCCAAATACACTTTACGTACCTTTTAATTTTCAACGGTTGGCTTAATTTAAAAAACGGCTTTCAAGGACCATATGTTGATGTGCATATCAACGTGACAGGAACGTACCAGTATATTTGGTTGGTTGATTTCACTTTCAATTTTATTGTTATAGGTCAGTAACCTTTGCCTTTGCGCTTACTCGTCTCTCTAGTAGCAAACCGGTAACACCACACAATAAACACGAAGGTTGATTGATTTTCCTTTTTAAATAAATCACAGGAGGAGTCTATTTTCCGTGGACCTTATTTTTCTTTTGGTTTATTTCACAAATTTTGTTTTCTATTACAAACGAAACAAAATTAATTATGCACGCGGCGTAATGTTAAGCTTTTGTTTCCACTCCTCTTCGTTCGTTAGGTTAGGTTAGGTTAGGTTAAAGTGGCAGACCGATTAAGATTCAGGCTCACTTAGACTATTCAGTCCATTGTGATACCACATTAACTAAAAGTACCTATTACATATGGGCACTTCTAGTTTTAACCGCTGAACCTTCTTGATTATTTTTCTTTGTTGAACCAACCAGATTGTTCCAAAAACATTAGCAGACTGCTTAAGTTAACGTTTTCCAGATCCGCCAGTAATCTGAAGCTATATGCTCCTAAAAGTTGCTTGCGCTTTACACAAAATGCAGGACACTCACACAAGAGGTGTTTAATTGATTCTTTTTCCTCCGCATCATGACAGCTCATACAATAGTCATTATACTTCGCGCCAATAGTTTTTGCAAAATCGCCTATCAGGCAGCGACCCGTTATAGCAGATATCAGGAGTGATATCTGACGTCTCGAGAACATTAGCATATCTAGTGTGCGGTTTAAGTTGAAATGGGGCCATATTTGCTTGGTGTCGTTACAACCCTTGCAATTCTCCCATCGAACATTTGCCATCCTAACAGCCTTCTCACGCAGCATGAGCTTGCAAGTAGCTAGGGGCATACCAACAAATTCCAGTTCCCCTGGAATATGTAAGGTAGTCCCTAGCCTTGCCAACTCATCCGCTTCGCAGTTCCCCGGTATGTTCCTATGGCCAGGCACCCATATTAGGTGAATATTGTACTGCTCAGCCATCTCATTGAGAGATTTGCGGCAGTCGATGGCCGTTTTCGAGTTGAGGAACACAGAGTCCAAGGATTTTATTGCAGGTTGACTGTCTGAGTATATATTAATGCCAATATTTGTTGGAACATTACTTCTCAGCCAATTCGCCACCTCTCTTATTGCTAATATTTCAGCCTGAAAAACACTACAGTGATTAGGTAATCTTTTCGCTATTCGAATTTCCAGATCTTTAGAATATACTCCGAACCCCACTTGTCCATTCAATTTGGAGCCATCAGTATAGAAATCTATATATCTTTTATTCCCCGGGGTCTGTGTACACCACGCCTCACTGTTGGGAATTAGAGTTTCAAACTTTTTGTCGAAAAGTGGTTTTGCCAGGGTATAATCCACTACGTTAGGCACATCTGGCATTATTTTGAGGACCGAACTATGACCGTACATTTTTTCCGACCACAGCGATAGCTCGCGCAACCGCACAGCCGTTGTTGCAGCTGACTGTTTGGCCAAAATGTCTAAAGGCAATAGATGTAGCATGACATTAAGGGAGTCTGTTCCTGTCTTACTAAATGCGCCTGAGATACATAAGCTCGCCATACGCTGAACTTTATCTAAACAAGTCGGTTTCTGAAGTGCCGGCCACCAGACTACAACACCATATAGCATTATAGGTCTAACTACTGCAGTGTATAGCCAATGCACAATTTTTGGTTTTAGTCCCCACTTTTTCCCTATTGCCTTTTTGCACGAGTACAAAGCTACCGTGGCTTTTCTCGCCCTCTCTTCAATATTAAGCCTAAAATTCAGCTTCCTGTCCAAAATAACGCCAAGGTATTTTGCACACTCACCAAAGGGAATTTCAGTACCCCCTAAGGAAATGGGCCTAACCGTGGGAGTTTTACGATCTTTGCAGTACATGACTAGTTCTGTCTTTGCTGGATTTACACCAAGATCATTATCTTTCGCCCATTTCTCAGTCATCCGGAGAGCTCTCTGTATAATATCTCTGATTGTGGATGGGAATTTTCCCCTGACTGCTAGCGCCACATCATCTGCGTATGCCACCACTTTTATCCTTTCTTTTTCTAGGGAAACCAGAAGGTTGTTTATAGCAACATTCCAAAGAAGAGGTGATAGAACTCCTCCTTGGGGAGTGCCTCTGTTCACATACCTTTGTATGTTTGCTTGCCCTAGTGTGGCCGAAATACGTCTCTTTATTAGAAGTTCGTCTAACAGCCTAAGTATACCTGGATCAACATTCAGAGTTGTCAGTCCATTTAATATCGAGCTCGGATGGACATTATTGAACGCCCCTTCGATGTCTAGAAACGCCACGATTGTGTATTCTTTGACAGATAGTGAGCTTTCAATAAAGCTGACTAGTTCATGCAATCCGGTCTCAGTAGACCTGCCCTTCGAGTATGCATGCTGTCGTTTCGAGAGCAAACTTGAATCCACGCTAGTTCTAAGATACATGTCTATCATCCTCTCCAGGGTCTTAAGTAGGAATGAGGATAAGCTGATTGGTCGGAAATCCTTCGCACTCGAGTGAGAGGCTTTTCCTGCTTTAGGTATGAAGACGACTTTTGTTTCCCTCCACTTTTCTGGAATATATGCAAAGTTTACACATCGTTTATATATCACCGTCAACCAGGGGATAACTCTTTCAGCCACTGCCTGTAACTCCGCCGGAGTAATTCCATCAGGTCCGGGGGATTTGAATGGTCCAAAGCTATTTAAAGCCCATTTTATTCTAGATTCCGACACAATTTCCTCGATAGGAAATGATCGCTGAGCCTCTGTTACACCGCCGGAACATGGTTCAACCGTCTGATTTCCAGGGAAGTGTGTGTCCAAAAGTACCTCCAACGTCTCCTCACTGGACGTTGTCCAATTTCCCTCCGATATTTAAATGAAACCTGGAGCGGTGTTAGTGGATGCTAGTACCCTCCGTAGTCTGGAAGCCTCTGACGTATTCTCAATACTGCTACAGTAATCATCCCAAGAGTTTTGTTGAGACCTTCTCAGTTCTCGTTTATATTCTCTCAGATTCATCTTGTAAGTGTCCCAATCCTCCGGAGCTCTTGTGGACTTTGCTTTGTTAAAGAGCTTCCTGCAGGATTTCCTCATATTACTTAACTCCGTAGTCCACCATGGCGGACGATTTTTTCCCCTTGGCTTTCCTCTAGGGCAAGCAGCTTTCAGTGAAATGTTGAAGGCCTTAGTAATCCGCTCCACTGCGTGTTCGATATCTTGCACAGTGCTCATATTTGTCTCCGGCATTTCCGGTATCATCGAATTGAACGATTCCCTATACCTATTCCAATCAGCTTTCCTAACATTTGGCGGAAATATGGTCTTTGAAGTACGAACAGCCAATCTGAAACTGATGTAGCGATGATCTGAGAAGCTATGTTCCCTCAAAACTTGCCACTCCGATATCTTATCATTCAGTTCCGGAGAGGTCAACGTGACGTCCAAAACCTCTTGTCTGTTCCTGGTAACGAAGGTTGGTGCATCTCCCTTATTGCAAACTACCAGGTTAGTACGCAAAATAAACTCTATTAGCGACTCTCCCCTTGCATTAGTATCACTACTTCCCCAAATACTATGATGTGCATTTGCATCGCATCCCATAATGAGTTTTGTCTTTGTTTTTAGTGACTCCTCAACTAAGGTCTTAACGGCACAGGGTGGCATCTCCCTATCATGTCCCATGTAGACCGAAGATACCCAATATTTGCATGTGGATATCTCTAGACTGGCTACGACAGTGTCTGCATTGCTCAATGAAGGAAGCAGAAACAAGTTTAGTTCGTTTTTAGCAATTATACATGCTCGATTTATATCGGTACCGGTATTATGCAAAAGTTTGAAACCCGGAGTGCTTAATTCACAGATCTTATTCTTATATATGTATGGTTCTTGAATAAGAACTATATCTATGTCTCCTTTCATCAGGAGAACTTTTAAGGCAGCACAAGCGGCCTTACAATGGTGAAGATTTATCTGGAGGAACCGTAGAACCATCCAAATTTTCAACCACCGTCACATCAGCCGCTTCAATTGAGTCATCAAGGGCTTCCTCTTCACAGATCTCGGTGACTCTCGCAACAATCCGCGGTTCAGTTTTGGTGAGGCTTGAGCCTGTAGAAACTTCCCGCATATGATTTTCGCCATAGTCTGCACGTTTTATGTCTCCTTCGGCTTCGCTAGGAGATTTTTCCACTGCTGACTCTACCGGAGGCTTGTCCGTTTCGGAATCCTTTGGCTGATCGCTTTTGTATACCTTCATATGGATGTCATGGACGCCATAACTTACGCGTCCTTGGGTCTGGGCTAGATGTGGCAGCGACTCTATGTTTAATATAAACACCGCATGTCGTCTTGGTCCATCCACCTCATCCAAACGACCAACCTTCCAATCGGCGGTTGGAAGATCTGGGTTACATTCTTTTAGTCTCTCTAGTATTGACTCAGGATCAGGAGGGTTTGCCGGTATCCATGCATGTGCTCTAGGTTTAGCCGGTATGTCTTTTTTATCGACTAACTCCAAAGCGGCTCCTTCCCAAACTTCACCAATTAGCATCAATGCAGCTTTAAAGCAATCCATAGACCTCTGGTCTGCAAAAGCTATTAACTTATATCGTCCTTGATACCATACAGCATCTTGCCGTCGAGGACTTGGTCCGGGAAACTTTTTTCGCACCTCTGAGTAGACACCAGACATCGCGTTCTCAATTTCCCCCCATTTTTGCCTTGGAATCATACCGTCCAATGCTCCTTTATTAATAATAGCCATCACAAGGCTGTCTTTTGCAACTGAGGCAAACGATCTTTGATCCCGTTTAGAGGATGGCAGCTCATCCGGTGATCTTTCCCTTTTTCCAGCTTCAAGAATTCCTTGAGCCCATTTTAAGGAATCGCTTTGCTTAGCCGACAACGTGCTTGGGTCGACTGATCCTAATTTCTTTAGGATAAACAAAGCATTTCTTCGTTCCTTGAATCTCTTTCGAGAGGGATTGCCTCCTTTTGATGTCGTCACCTTAGAAAAGGTTCGACTTGCCAAAGTGTCACCGCCAGTCGACCCGTCTACAGGTCGACTAATTGGGCCTGACTCTTGGTCGATGCCCAAATTTATAACTTCAGTCGTTACCCGTCCACTGGGCCCTGAAGTTAGCAACCCAGTGGATGACTTTGAATTTCGCTGCATGGTGGTTTATTATTTCCACCACACGTGAAATTCGTAATAAGTACTTATTACGATGAAATACTCCGCTATTAAAAAACACGTCTGTTCAGTTCGACGGTTGAACAACAATCGTTCGTTGGTTAAAATGCAAGTGACCTACTTTTTGATTTTGTACTCGCTCATTGAGTAGCGAGTGACACATTTTCATATAAATCAATAACAAAGCAAAGAACAATACACGATAGAAAGTGGAAACAAAAGAATAAAATTGCGTTGCCAATATTTCTAAATTGTAAGTTACCCTGTAGGAAAATAATAGTTGAATACGAATGTTACAGGTGTGAACATTAATATTAGTCACAGTCTCAAATAAGCCGAATGTCTTCCAAAAATTTGCGCCTAATATACATCCTGCTTCAATGATGGTACTATAAAAAATCGATTTCCTTAGAAATATTCCGGTATTCTATATTGGTGCAAAAATTTTCCGGCGACTTCATTGGAAGATCCGTTGGCTGCGCTTATATTGCGCAGTAGTCGTTTTGTCGAACGTTTCGGTGCTTTTTTTGATGGTGTCTGAGGGGACTGTGAAAAATTCGCTTCCTAGCTTCTAAGTAATTCTTGAGCCTCTCATGGTACGGTAATAAAGTTTAAATAGTGACAGGCAAAACTTTTGAGATTTCTCTCGTCTGCACCGCTACATGGCCACATCCCTCTTCCGGTTTTCCGAAGGGTTGCATTTTCGACAACGCGGTTTGAACACTTCTTTTACCCCGCACCATAGCAAAATATCCTCCATTGCTCGAGACAATCATCGTAACGATGACCTTTGGAATCGCAATTCCAGCATATAATATTTCCGTTCCTTGGCTGGATGTCAGAAACAATACCGTCATCCAAAATATCTTCGTTATCGGAATCTTTGACAGCAGAAATATTACCTCGAAAATTCCTAACACGATTTTTTTTTGATATATGTTTCGGAAAATAATGTCTCATGACGACTCACTTCCTCACAAAGTCGAGCTAAAGAATTTATCTGCAAATGAAGCAATTTGTATCGAAGCCCTGGTTTGCAGTTTCTTAGAAGAATCTCGACCAAGTCTTGTTCACCTACATTAGAGGAGAGTTTCTCACAAAGATCTTCGATCGCTGTTTGATAATCCTCGAATGATTCATTTTCCTTTCCTTATTCTTTCCCATGTATCAAGATCTGGCAAATTTTCATCAAATTTATGATGTAAGTATTCCAATCGAACCCAGGATTCCTTCTGTGGAATTTCCAAAACCACTTATCAAGAAAACATTCAGGTTGTCGCTCAAGAGTTCAAAATTACCCTGTTGATTCTGTATTGTCAATGACTCAACTCTATAGATAAATTCATTTGTTGAAATTCCTTCTTTGGAGCCATCAAATTTAAGATGCCAATTCTGAATCAACGACGCTACTTTCTCAAGACCAACTGAACCTTGTATCCTATTACTTCTCTGTGTATTTCTTCTATCTCTATTGATATTATTATTCCTATTGGATGAATTACTTCGAATGTTTGTACTCATATGGGCCAGTACTCTCTAGGCCAGTCGTACTCCGAAATATTAGACCGACGAGCCTGTCCCGAAATATTCATATTGCTAAAACATTCCTTAATCTGTCGCTCAATTGCGATACTAAGTGACGCGGCAATATCTCTAAAACTTTTCTCCTGTTCCCCTTGCACCATACTTCCAATGTAATCATAATCGACAGTCGAACTATTGCTAATCTTTTGAGATCTGGTTCATTATCATCATCAGTAAATGTCACTCGAGGACTCACGTCAGAATTCCTCATAACCTTCTCTACAGAATTCCGCAAAAAATTCATAGAACGTGTGACAGGACGGCGAAAAGTGGTCTTTCCTCTATTACTTTTGGATTTAGGTTTAGTTCCTGTATTCTTATTTTTATTATTAATTTCAATTCCCATATCATTATTGTTATTTTCAGGGGATAACAAATTAATTAACACATCTCCTGACTCGTTTGGGAAAGACAACTGCGATATCATACACGAAGTCTTACAAGTCGACAAGTGGGGGTGTCATTAAGCCAAATTCGAGCAAAATTTCTGTGCAAAGTATGTTTGCAATGAGTCACAGCCAAAGACCTGTCATTACCTAATAACTCCTTACAAACGGCACAAACAGTTGTTGCTCCGCTGCCTATATTAGACAAATCTTCATTGCTATGTCTTACGGACATGTTAAATAGAATTCACTATAATCATAAAAACAAACAAAACAATGTTGAAATTTGATATATTCTTAAAAGAAATCCGGCGTTGATCTTTTATATCGCATTTAATGTCAATAAATACAGATTTTTGATAGTATTCTAAATTGAATTGTGGTCAGAATCCCAGCAAAAAAATTTGGAAGTTCTTCCAAAGGCACAACTTTAAAAGCACTTCCAGAAGATGCACTCCCAATGATGTTCTTTATTTTAACTACCCAGGAAGTTCTTTTAATTCAATTTTTTATCTTGTTTTTTTTTTTCAAACATTTACTGGATAATTTTAACTTTTTTCGATTCAAATAGGTTAAGAACAGAGTAAGAATTCATAAAATGATACAAATCATTTAAATTTTGTCGACAAAAATGCTAAATCCAATCTGAAAAATTGTGAATTTTTGAAAATATTTGAGGTCAAACATTTCCGACAAGCGTTAGAATCCTATAAAAACTATAAAAAATTTATAAAAATTATTTATTTGACAGAATATCACAGAATTTTTTAATTTACATCCAAAACATTGAATTCGGATCACATCTAAAGAAGTGATGCAAATTCAGTACAACGGCTGTTGAAATGGAGGACTTCCGTCCTATGACAAGCCCATGTTAAATTCATCGCTTCTGCGTCAATTTTGCACCACTTTTTTGCTGGGATATTAAATAAATATTATTATTCTGATAAATCCGAACAAAGCTTTTTAAATTAATATCGAAAGATATATTAGTCTAGAAAGATATATTAGTCGAGAGATAAATTAGTCTAGGTATGTTAATACACTTCCACAAAAAATTCTTCTGGTCCACCAATCCGATACCGAATTGTAATCGCTAGATCCAAGCAAAGATTTTTATAGATATACGCCAACAATTCCCAGTACTAAAATCTATCCAATGAATGAAGAAACAAAAATAAATGTGATGATGTTTTGTCAACACACCGTAAGGGAAACCCTAGGTTAGATTAGGTTAAAGTGGCAGCCCGATTAAGATTCAGGCTCACTTAGACTATTCAGTCCATTGTGATACCACTAAAAGTACTTATTACATATGGGCACTTCTAGTTTTAACCGCTGAACCTTCTTGATTATTTTTCTTTGTTGAACCAACCAGATTGTTCCAAAAACATTATCGGACTGCTTAAGTTATCGTTTTCCAGATCCGCCAGTAATCTTAAGCTATATGCTCCTAAAAGTTGCTTGCGCTTTACACAAAATGCAGGACACTCACACAAGAGATGTTTAATTGATTCCTTTTCCTCCACATCATGACAGCTCATACAATAGTCATTATACTTCGCGCCTATAGTTTTTGCAAAATCGCCTATCAGGCAGCGATCCGTTATAGCAGATATCAGGAGTGATATCTGACGTCTCGAGAACACTAGCAAATCTAGTGTGCGGTTTAAGTTTAAATGGGGCCATATTTGCTTGGTGTTGTTACAGCCCTTGCAATTCTCCCATCGAACATTTGCCATCATAACAGCCTTCTCACGCAGCATGAGCTTGCAGGTAGCCAGGGGCATATTTCAGCCTGAAAAACACTACAGTGATTAAGTAATCTTTTCGCTATTCGAATTTCCAGATCTTTAGAATATACTCCGAACCCCACTTGTCCATTCAATTTGGAGCCATCAGTATAGAAATCTATACATATTTTATTCCCCGGGGTCTGTGTACACCACGCCTCACTGTTGGGAATTAGAGTTTCAAACTTTTTGTCGAAAAGTGGTTTTGCCAGGGTGTAATCCACTACGTTAGGCACATCTGGCATTACTTTGAGGACCGAACTATGACCGTACATTTTTTCCGACCACAGCGATAGCTCGCGCAACCGCACAGCCGTTGTTGCAGCTGGGCCAAAATGTCTAAAGGCAATAGATGTAGCATGACATTAAGGGAGTCTGTTCCTGTCTTACTAAATGCGCCTGAGATACATAAGCTCGCCATACGCTGAACTTTATCTAAACAAGTCGGTTTCTGAAGTGCCGGCCACCAGACTACAACACCATATAGCATTATAGGTCTAACTACTGCCGTGTATATCCAATGCACAATTTTTTGGTTTTAGTCCCCACTTTTTCCCTATTGCCTTTTTGCACGAGTACAAAGCTACCGTGGCTTTTCTCGCCCTCTCTTCACTATTAAGCCTAAAATTCAGCTTGCTGTCCAAAATAACGCCAAGGTATTTTGCACACTCACCAAAGGGAATTTCAGTACCCCCTGAGAAAATTGGCCTACGCGTGGGAGTTTTGCGATCTTTGCAGTACATGACTAGTTCTGTCTTTGCTGGATTTACACCAAGACCATTATCTTTCGCCCATTTCTCAGTCATCCGGAGAGTTCTCTGTATAATATCTCTGATTGTGGATGGGAATTTTTTTTCTTTCTTTTTCTAGGGAAACCAGAAGGTTGTTTATGCAACATTCCAAAGAAGAGGTGATAGAACTCCTCCTTGGGGAGTGTCTCTGTTCACATACCTTTGTATGTTTGCTTGCCCTAGTGTGGCTTAAATACGTCTCTTTATTAGAAGTTCGTCTAACAGCCTAAGTATACCTGGATCAACATTCAAAGTTGTCAGTCCATTTAATATCGAGCTCGGATGGACATTATTGAACGCCCCTTCGATGTTTAGAAACGCCACGATTGTGTATTCTTTGACAGATAGCGAGCTTTCAATAAAGTTGACTAGTTCATGCAATGCGGTCTCAGTAGACCTGCCCTTCGAGTATGCATGCTGTCGTTTCGAGAGCAAACTTGAATCCACGCTAGTTCTAAGATACATGTCTATCGTCCTCTCCAGGGTCTTAAGTAGGAATGAGGATAAGCTGATTGGTCGGAAATCTTTCGCACTCGAGTGAGAGGCTTTTCCTGCTTTAGGTATGAAGACGACTTTTGTTTCCCTCCACTTTTCTGGAATATATGCTAAGTGTACACATCGTTTATATATCACCGTCAACCAGGGGATAATTCTTTCAGCCACTGCTTGTAATTCCGCCGGAGTAATTCCATCATGTCCGGGGGATTTGAATGGTCCAAAGCTATTTAAAGCCCATTTTATTCTAGATTCCGACACAATTTCCTCGATAGGAAATGACCGCTGAGCCTTTGTTACACCACCAGAACATGGTTCAACCGTCTGATTTCCTCCAACGTCTCCACACTGGACGTTGTCCAATTTCCCACCGATGTTTTAATGAAACCTGGAGCGGTGTTAGTGGATGCTAGTACCTTCCGTAGTCTGGAAGCCTCGGACGTATTCTCAATACTGCTACAGTAATCATCCCAAGAGTTTTGTTGAGACCTTCTCAGTTCTCGTTTATATGCTCTCAGATTCATCTTGTAAGTGTCCCAATCGTCCGGAGTTCTTGTGGACTTTGCTTTGTTAAAGAGCTTCCTGCAGGAAAGGGAAACCTAAAAATAATTCAATTATATTTCGTGAAAAATTGAAAAATTCTTAGTTTCAAGCCCTATGTTGCTGGGCGCCATTTTTGTGGTGGTGTAGCGTGAAATATATTCGATGGTGCTTTAAATAAAATTTGGAAATACCTTTTTGTATCAGACCTAGAAATGAGATTGTGCACCCCTAGCGTTGCTCTTGCTCGCTCGTCGTCCTAATGGGTTCTTTTCATTTCTAGCCAAAACTCTATCCACCAAACATAATATTCTATTAGGTGCACTATGTAAAATAAACGAAAAGCGTAAAATAAAGTAAACAAACAAACAACTGGTCAAGTTTTTAGGGGAAATATCATCCATATATAAACAAACGGACGGAATGAAAGACTCCGGTAAATAATAATGCTTGTGGAGACCCGTCACGAAGAAAACGCAAGATAACAAAGAGAGCGGTGGAGAAACAGCTGATCGATTGTGATAGTTAGTTCTGATATATGTATGACAGCATAGAGACGGTCTTACAAATAAAGCAATTATAAAAGAATAAATAAAAATGTTTATTTTGTTCATGGAACAAGAAATAGGTTTGTACAATGCTCAACGACCGAGACTATGTACTCCAGGTTTATTGAGTACAACACAATATCCACTACCCTCCCTACCTTCCGATCATCTTCTTTAATATTATAGATCGCCCTAATTCACTCAAAACAACATTTTGTTTATATCATCATCGTCATGGGACAGCTGACCAGCTAAACAGACCTAACAGTTTACCAAACCATAATGAAATCAAAGAGATAGTTAAGAGAGTACATTTTTAAGAGAGTGTTTGTGTTTGAATGATACAAAATGAAATAAACAAATAAAAAATCTCTATATGTACACTGTTTTTTTTTTTTAATTATTATTTATTAATGCTATTTATCTTATCTAGATATTTACATTATTTAAGGCATTATTCTAAATAATTAATGGCATTTACCCATTGGCAAATCCATATTGTAAACAATTTTCAAACATTTAATGACTTAGTGGAGTTTATGTAATATTGATAATTATTAATAATTATATTAAATCTTGCGGTGCTCTGCGTTTGAGTCTTCTAAAGGTTTCAGTGTTGGTCATTATAATTGACGCTAATGGATTTGGATGGGCTTCAATTCTGGATTTGTATGCTGTTATTTGAGCCGTAATCTCCTCTTTTATTGTTGGAATATTTAGATCCTTGTGTAGTCGTTGGTTAGTTATATAGGTTGGAGCAGTGGCGATTTGTCGCAATGTTTTTGATTGAAATTGTTGCAAAAGTTTTATATTTGTGTTTGATGCAGTCCCCCATAACTGAATTCCATACGTCCATATAGGCCTTATAATACATTTGTAGATTAGAAGCTTATTCTCTAGAGAAAGTTTCGACTGGCGGCCAATTAGAAATTTCATTCTGTTTGACTGGATGCTTAGTGCTTTTCTTTTAGTCTCAATATGTTTTTTCCAAGTCAACTTTCTGTCAAGATAAATTCCTAGATACTTTGCTTCATTTTGCTGAGGAATTTGGATTTGATTCATGTACACCGGCGGACATGTACCTTTCTTGAGACTGAAAGTCACTTGAATTGATTTTGTTTCGTTAGATCTTATACGCCACTTCAAAAGCCATGATGATAACGAATTTAAATAGTTTTGAAGGATATCACTAGCTCCATTTACAGTTTTATTTACAGCCATTACTGCTGTATCATCAGCGAAAGTACCTATCAAAACTGTTTGAGGTACTGGGAGTCTGCGGTAAAAAGAACATATAATAAAGGGCCAAGTACGCTTCCTTGAGGTACACCTGCACGTATGTTTTTCAATTGGCTCATTTCACCATTTTCTTGGACGAAGAAATTTCGTCCTGATATATATGACTTAATGAACAAGTAAAAGTTTATTGGTAAAAGTTTTTTGATTTTGTAAAGAAGTCCATCATGCCAAACTTTATCAAAGGCTTGGGATATATCCAAGAATGCTGCAGTACAGTACTGCTTTGACTCAAATGCTGTGTTTATTGTTTCAACAAGACGATGTATTTGTTCTATTGTGCCATGGCGTTTTCTAAATCCAAACTGATTATGTGGAATAATTTCGTTTTGGTCAATGAGCGGCATTAATCGTTGCAGAAATAATCGTTCAAGAACTTTTGAAAGTACAGGCAAGAGACTTATTGGTCTGTAAGATTTTGCTTGGTCCGCTGGCTTACCAGGTTTAAGAATCATTGTAATTTGTGCTATTTTCCATTGAGGGGGAACAAAGCAATGTACCAAACACGCATTGAATATAAATGTAATGAGGTCAATTCCTTCTTTAGGTAATTCTTTTAGAATCTTCGGAGTAATAAGGTCATAACCAGGTGACTTCTTTAAGTTTAAGTCTTTAATAACTTTTTTTACTTCAGATTTTGTGAATTTCTTAATTGGTAAATCCAATTGATGGGTTTCATTCAGGAAGTCATAAATAAGGTTTGGCAAACTTTCATCAGCATTTGGTGTGAACACACTATGTAAATAGTTTGCAAACTCTTTTGCTTTTTCGAGGTTGGTTTTGGTCCATGAGTTATCGGCCCTTCTGATTGGGTGGTTTGTTTTTGGATTTTGGTTTAATGTCTTTGACATTTTCCACAGAGTAATCAGTTGAAGCATCTGGACCAAGGTTTCGTATTTCTCTTTCAATTTTTGAGTGTCGAATATCTTGTAACAGTTTTTGCAGCGTTTTTGTAGCCTTATTTAACAGCCTTTTATCTTCAGGTGATTTACTTATTTGCCATCGTTTTTTGGCCTTTCGTTTTTCAGAAATTTTTTCCAATATATCTTTAGAGCATTTTGGAGGACACACAAGACTATTTTTCGGCGTTGAATTCCACGAAGCTTGTTGTATGGTCCGAGTTAAATATTCTACACTTTCTATAATTTCCTGTTCCGTTTTCAAGCTAATTTTTGTATTTAAGGTGGTTTTAATTAAATATCGAAAATAGTGCCAATTGGTCTTTTTACTATGAAGCTTACATATTGTTTCTTGGGGTATATGCTGAGAATTTAGTGTTAAAATGACTGGCGAATGATCCGAAGATAGTTCTAGACTTGTAGTGCATTTTTGTGAGCCAGGAGATATGCCTTTGCATACACAAAAATCGATCAGATCTGGTATTTTTTGGGTATCAGTCGGCCAATAAGTTGGTGTGTGTGGTGAGATTACATGAAGACGAAGTTCTTTAATGGCCCAGTTTAATTGTCTACCTTTTGGAGTTGTTAAACAAGATCCCCAATTAGTATGTTTGGCGTTATAGTCCCCACATGCTATGAACTTGTCCCCTAGTGTTTTGAAGAAATTTATGTAGAATTCTTTTTTGATATTGTGCCTTGGCGGACTATATACAGACGATATGATTAGAGAACCTTGCCAGTCCTCCACAATGACATTTGTCGCTTGTATTTCTTCAGAACAGTAGTGGTTTCCTGGATAGTGCTTTATTTTTTTCCTAATAAGAATTCCAGAACCTCCGCGTGCCTTTCCGCTAGGATGCATCACGTGGTAGAAATCGTAATCAGGGATACTGAAATAACTCTTTTGGGTGAAGTGAGTCTCTGAAATCAATAAAATGTCTATTTGGTTTAATCGAAGAAATTCTGTAATTTCCAAAGTGTGTTGAGATAAGCCATTGGCATTCCAGAAAACTATCTTAAGGTCTCTCATTTAAAGGAGTTTGTACACTGTTAGAAAAATATGTTTTTCATATGTTCCGATATAAACAAAATGTGTTTCGGGCACAATTTTTAAACACAATATATCTAAGTGCAAACATGTAATGTTCCCAAACTAACAATAAATCTTTGGGACACATATGTTAATATGTTAGAATATATGTTTGGGGTATGAATGTTTCATAAAAATAATATGTGTGAATGTAAACATATATAAATTTACAAATTTCGAGTAAACATATATATGTTGTGATATTTTATTCAGAGAGCGACAGAGAGAGAGAGAGAGAGAGAGTATAGAGAATGAAATAGAGATGGAAACCGGGAGGGTTGACGAAAGATATCAACATAACACAGCGAGGGAATCAAAAGAGAGCAATTTCTGTGAAACCGCTTGTATGTTGTTTCGGAAAACTGTTTTATGATAAGGCCAAAAAATTGATATGCTTAAGTCTAAATATTATTTAATTTGAATATTAGAATGAGTGTTCGGAGTAAGGAGAATAGACATTCGCCTTGAGAGCAGCATTTTATGTATGTGTTTTGTTTATCATTTTGGCATTATGGGCAACATTGTTTTCTTGGTTCGTTAAAAAAAATTGGAACGTACGAGGAGTAAGTCAAAATATTCAGGCAAAGGAAATTAAAAAAAAAACGGTGGAAAATATACAAAAATTACAAAGGGATCTTCATAAAAATAACGAAAGGGGGCACTATACTCTTTTTAGAGTTGGGACAGTAAAATGAAAAAAGGAGGAAATAGTGAAAAATTAAACAGTAAAATGTATAAAACAAAGTTTAGTTCCTCTTTATTAATAAGTAGTCCCAGAGGAGTTGACGGACACCTTAAAATATAAAATCGGGCATTAAGTTCGAATGCAGCTAAAACAATTGAAAAATTGTATTTCCTTTAAAATGAATTATTAATGAAAAGTAAAAGGCAAAGGTCATTTTAGAGCGATAATGCCAACTTAATACCGGCCTTAAAGGTAAAGGTAACTTGTATACAAAAACTTTGTATATAAAAACCTTATATACACTGTTAGAAAAATATGTTTTTCATATGTTCCGATATAAACAAAATGTGTTTCGGGCACAATTTTTAAACAAAATATATTTAAGTGTCAACATGTAATGTTTCTAAACTAACACTAAATGTTTGGGACACATATGTTAATATGTTAAAATATATTATGTTTGGGGCATGAATGCTTCATAAAAATAATATGTGTGAATGTAAACATATATAAATTTACAAATTTCGAGTAAACATATATATGTTTACAATTTCTGTGAAACAGTTGTATGTTGTATCCGAAAACTGCTTTATGATAAGGCCAAAAATTTGATATGCTTAAGTCTAAATATTATTTAATTTGAATATTAGAATGAGTATTCGGAGTAAAGAGAATAGACATTCGGAACCAAGAGCATAGAGATTTGAAACAAACAGCATGTGTTTTCGCCTTAAGAGGAGAATTTTATGTATGTGTGGACAAGTGTTTTGTTTATCATTTTGGCATTATGGATACACATTTTTAACGGCCTTAAAGGCAAAAGTGAAATTGAGTACAAAACACGAAAAGTTTTAAAGGCATTTAAAATAGTATTAAATTCTTGTAAAAAACTGTTCACGCCTAAATAAATTTATGTGTACATTATAAAATTATTTATGTATGTTTATACACTTCTTTTAGAGTTTTTGATTTTCTTCCAAAATTTCAAACTTTTATACCAAAAACAGTTTTTTGTTATAAAATTGTTATTTTTGTAAAAAAATAATAATATTTTATTCAAAAGCCATTTCGTTTATATCAAGCACTGTTTCTGACTGTAAATCTTTAATAACCCACATTTCGAAGTTTCATTATAAAAATTTAATATAGTATAAATATCTAAATTACAAAAAAAAAACATTGGTTCGATCGGAGCAGGAATTGAACCCACGACCCTTTGCATGCAAGGCAGACATGCTAACCACTGCTCCACGTGGCCAATAATTATATGTTTCTTTTAAATAATGTTATGTTTGCATGGGCTCGTGGGCGCTGCAAACTATGCTATATAAATGTAACTTATAACGATAATTGTCTACTGGTGACTATAACTGCTACGTAGCCCAGTGGATAGTGTGTTGGCTTACAATCTGTATGGTCCTCGGTTCGATTCTCCGTCCAGGCGAAAGGTAAAATTTAAAAAAAAAAAATTATAAAATTGAATAATTTCTTCAACATTATTTGTATTACGGAAAAAGGTACCAAGAACTAAAAATTTCGTGGAAGTGAAAATTATGTTAGGGAATGAGCACAGTCTTCTTTGGGGAAAATTCTTCCAAGCATATAATATTTTTGGGCTCAAAATGCTTCCAAACATATAATATGTTCACATAAAACAAACATATTAATGTTTCGGCAGTATCCAATAATATATGTGCTTCCTGCAAAATATGTTTGGAACATATGTTAGAGAAGCGATTTTTTTTGAGGGTGTACCTTTAAATGCATTTAAAATGGCGTTAAGTGATAGTAAAAAACAGTTCACGCCTAAATAAATGTATGTGTATATTATAAAATTATTTATGTATGTTTATATACTCGACTCCACGTCTTCTATAAATGTGTAAATAAAAAAAATTGGTGTTCGGTCTGAGCAGGGATTTAACCCACGTCCCTTTGCATGCAAGACAGACATGCTAACCACTGCTCTACGTGGCCCACAAATGTATGTTTCTGTTAAATAATGTTATGTTTGCATGGGCTCGTGGGCGCTGCAAACTACACCCTCAAAAAAAAAATCGCTTCTGTAACATATACTCCCAAACACATTTTGCTCCATGCATATACATTTTTGGGTATTGCCCAAACATTTATATATTTGATTTCTTCCAATATATAATAAGTTTGAAAGCATATAATATGTTTGGGTAGTCTAAGTTGCAAACATTATGTATTTTTCCATCCAAATTCAATAATGTTGTCTTCCAAAAAACTATATGTTATTATGTGAACATATAATATGTTTGGAAACATTTTGAACCCAAAAATATTATATGCTTAGAAGAATTTTCTCCCAAAGAAGATTGTGCTCCAAAATTTTTTTTTGCCTAATTGTAGTATATTCCCTCACATTTTTCTAACTTCCACGAGTTTTTTAGTTCATAGCACCTTTTTCTGTAATACAAACATTGTAGAAGAAATTATTAAATTTTATATTTTTTTTTACATTTTACCTTTTGTCGGACGGGGATTTGTCGGACAGCGGACCACACAGTTTGTAAGCCAGCACACTAACCACTGGGCTACGTAGCTGTTATGGTCATCAAGAGATAATTATCGTTATAAGTTATATTTATATAGCATAGCTTGCAGCGCCCACGAGCCGATGCAAACATAACATTGTTTAACAACATAACATAGTTAAACATACGTTTGTTGGCGACGTGGATCAGTGGTTGGTACGTCCGCCTTGCATGCCAAGGGTCCTGCGTTCGATCCCTGCTTCGACCGACACCAATTTTTTTTTATTTTTTGTTTATTTTTTTGTACATATATTTTTTTACATATATTCCAGATACGTTCGGAATATCCAGAAAAGGTGTTCAACATTACATACTACTATATTAAATTTTTACTACGAAACTGTAAAGTGTCTCTGAAAGACTTAAAGTCAGAAAAGAACAGTGCTTGATATACACGAAATGAACTGAGTTCAAATCATATATTATTTTTTTATTGCAAAAATAAAAATTTTGTAGCAAAAAAAGGTTTTTGTATACAAGTTTGAAATTTTCGAAGAAATTCAAAAACTCTTACAAAAGAAGAAGTATATATATATATAAATAATTTTCCATCGAATCCTAAGGTCTAAACAGTAATTTTACAACCAGCACATACATTTATTTTGGTGTGAACAATTGTTTGCTTTTACTTTTACTTTTCTTTAATAATTTATTTTAAAGAAAATAAACTTTTTCAATTGTTGCTGTGGATCATTCCCCATCATGTTATAATACAACATAATAATACAAAAAAGTTATAATGTTATTCAGTTTTTACCGATTCGAGTTTTGCCGCTAAAATGAGAAATAATTTTAGCGGCAAAACTCGAACTCAATGCCCACTTTTATTTTCGAAAGAATCCGTCAACTGCTCTGGGACTACTCATTAATAAAGAGGAACTAATCTTTGTTTTTATAGATCTTACTGCTTAACTTTTCACTGTTTCAACCTGTTTTTATTTTACTGTCACAACTCTAAAAAGAGTACACTGACAAAAAATATTGTCCTTATAATTAAGTGATTTGACTTGAAAATGGGTATCATAACATGAAAGAAAAAATTTTTGGACTATGGTCAACTTGACTTTAATAATTCAGAAAAATTCTTTAAAATTAATGAAATTGTCTTTAAATTTGTTGCATTTTTGAATCTTGACTACAAGGCAAAAATCATAAAAAATAGGATATGTTTTTCAATACTTTATTTTAAAGACATTTTTTACTTGAAACATAGCATAATCAAATTGAAATGTGCTTCGTAGAGTCAAGTACACAAAACCCCATTTAAAAGAGAATTGTGTCTTAAAATCATCCTTACTTGTATTCTCCGCTTCTTTGGTTCGGAATCAATACCAAAATTGTTAAAGTGGAGACACAATCTTTGGAACCGGACATGCTTTTTGTTCAGTGTATAGTGCCCTTTCGTTAGTTTTTATGAAGATCCCTTTAATTACCTTTGTTTGAATATTTTGACTTACTCGTCCTACGTTCCGATTTGTTTTGACGAAACAAAAAAAATTGTGCTCGTAATGCGAAAATGATAAACAAAACTGATGCTCTTTTTTTCAAATATATTTTATCTTGGTTCCGAATGAAAACATATAATTTTTACACCCAAACATATGAAAAACAGTCTTTTTCGTCCGTGTATACTATATAAATGCAACTTATAACGATAATTTTCTACTGGTGACTATAACAGCTACGTAGCCCAGTGGATAGTGTGTTGGCGTACAAACTGTATGGTCCTCGGTTCGATTCTCCGTCCAGGCGAAAGGTAAAATTTAAAAAAATTGTAAAATTTAATAATTTCTTCAACATTATTTGTATTACTGAAAAAGGTGCAAAGAACTAAAAAATTTCGTGGAAGTGAAAATTATGCGAGGGAATAAGCACAATCTTCTTTGGGGAAAATTCTTCCAAGCATATAATATTTTTGGGCTCAAAATGCTTCCAAACATAGAATTTCTTCACATAATACAAACATATTAATGTTTCGGCAGTATCCAATAATATATGTGCTTCCTGCAAAATATGTTTGGAACATATGTTAGAGAAGCGATTTTTTTAGGGTGTAGATATGTATGTATGTATGTAAATTTGTAATTCATTGCATAAATCTATATTATATGACAGTTAACTAAAGAGAATTGTGATAGAGTATGATAGAATTATTTTTTGTTTTCTCTGATGACATAGTAAGAATGAGGAAAATTGGTACGATAGAAAAAAGGAACAAAATTGTAAAGAAAACTCATTGCTCAGAGAAAATATAATAATCATGAATGAAATGATTTTTACGCATTAATTTCAACATAATAAGAAGAAGAAACAAAATCAAGAAAAAAATAATAACATCTAAACGATCGAAAAAGCTACTTTCCTTAGTTTATTACTGAATGGGTCTTTCCATTGTCAAGTGTAGCATGATATGAAATAGTATATATTCAAATAAAATAATTGTATGAATGGTTAGTACTCACGTTTTCATCATATTTGATTACTCCACTGTTGGGCCCATCGAGGTCGTTGATGATAAAGAGTTTTGGTGCTGTAAAAGGTTATGGAGTAATATATACCACGAATTTTACCTCAGGAAAATTTATTTGTCCAGGATCTTTTTTTTATTGATGTACTTAATTCTAATTGATTTTATATCCCATGCTCTAAATTTAGGTTAGCTTTCACGGCTCCGAATTCAAAACTCCAATATTGATTTTCCTTTAAAGTATGGTTAACTGGCTTAGGATAGGCTACTTTGCCTAAACCATAAAGTGAGATTGGCGGTATTGACAGAAATTGAAGATTGATAAGGCGCTATGATTTCGCAGGTGCTTTTTCCACTTTTCCAATCCAAAGGAAGTATTCCAAATTTATTTGGTTGGTATTTGTAGTGATGAAAAGCTTTTAAGAATATTTGGTGAGGCTGGTACACGCACAGAAAAAACATGTTTGGACATGGTTGCCGCATCCATTTAATGCTTATCTAGAGTATGTAATTGTCGCGAAAACCATGTATTTGGTCTTTGTAAAAATAATTTTCGAGCGAAGAAAAATATATGTTGGCAATAAGCATTTAAATGGTTCTCAAATGCCGCAAACATGTTCTATTATTTAAATGATAGAATTTGAGACCATCACATATTCGGGAAATCATGTACCTGACCATTCAATTTTTTTTACTTTTTTGCAGAGAAAAGTATTTTTATAGGTTACATATAGACATGTCTAGAACCATTACATGACCATAAAGACCATGTACATTGTTTTCGTGACCATTTGATTTTTTAACTTGTTTGCAGCGAAAATAATTTTATAAAAACATTGAGCAGGTACACACGATTCTCATTTTGCGCGTCAGTCGTGTGTTGATTGTTTCTTGGACGGAGAATACGGAATTATTGTGTTTTGTGTTAATTTATTTATTCAGAAGTGGCACGTGGTTTTATGTGAACACAAAAAAGGAAAGTGTAATTGAAAAAAAATTACCTGATTTTTGTTATGCATTTTGCTTATGGTATAATTTATTTTTATTTGCAGTTACATGATGCCTGCGTTTGTACATTTGATGGGCACGACGTAAATATGGAATGATTGCATATTGTTGAAATTGAACCAAAATAGAGTGTGTAAAATTATGTGAAGTTTGCTTGTACGACATTTTAAATACAAATAAACAATGCATTCATTTATAAATAAATAAAAACAAATAAATAAAGTTAATTTGGTGTTTTCTTTTCTCAAGTGGCGTCCTTTTTTCGACCAAGAAAATTTTTTTTCATAAGATCAAAACATTTTAGGTTGTGACCATGTTCTTTTAACTGAAAGAAAAACATTTTTGACGAATACCATAATATTTTAGATCGTGACCATTGTCTTTTAATGGAAACAAAATTCTTTTTATCAATATAATAACTTTTTAGATGAGGACAATTTTATTTTTCTTAGAACCAGGGCTGTGGAGTCGAGCCAATTTTGCTCGACTCCAGCATTTTTCATCAGCTCGACTCCGACTGCGGAGTCGATTCCGGATAATATAACTAAATCTCATTTTAATACCACTAATTTGTAGTTCTATTGTGGGGGTAGCGTAAGTGGATCGATATAAAGTATCGTATTTATATATGTGTGCAAAAAAAGGTCTTAATTTCACATTAGATGCCAAGAAGATACCAACAGTATATGTATTTGTGGACCAAAATTATTGATACTATCTCAAATCCTTTAATTTTTTTGCGAGGTTTATATTCCCATATGCATGAATTTGAATCTGAATCTATTTAGACAAAATTGTATATACTTCTACAAAATCTATGTACTTTAAATTTAAATCTAACGTTATGGGACGTAACACAATTTTAACAAAAAATAAAAATGCAAGGAAAGTCTAAAGTCGGGCGGGCCGATTATAATATACTCTGCACAACTATGTATTTAAATCTACATTTTGATAAAATCTCAAATCAGACTTCTACAAAATCTCGGGCAATATTTGGGAAATATTTATAATTGTTTAGACAATTTCGCAAAAATGCATTTATGATTCATTCATTGAAAAATTTGAAAATTGGAGTCATTTCTACAAGTTTTCGACTTAGCAGTGAGCATACAAATTTGGAAAAAATTTTGTCTAGTAAATAAAATTTTGCAAAATTTTCTACAGAAACAAAATTTTGACAAAATTTTCTATAGAAATAAAATTTTGAATACAATTTTTATAGAAATAAAATTTGGCAAAAATTTTTATAGAAATAAAAGTTTGAAAAAGCTGTCAATAGAAATACAATTTAAAAAAAAAATGTGTAGCAAACAAAATTTTGCAAAATTTTCTATAGAAATAAAATTTTGCAAAATAACATATTCTATAGAAACAAAATTTTGACTAAATTTTCTATAGAAATAAAATTTTGACTAAATTTTATATAGAAACAAATATTTCTATAGTAATAAAATTTCGAAAACATTTTTTATAGCAGTGAGCATCAGTAAGAAAAAAAATTTTGAGAAAATTTGCTATAGAAATAAAATTTGACAATTTTTTGTTATAGAAATAAAATTTTGAAAAAATTATCAATAAAAATTCAATTTTAGAAAAATTTTTGTGTAGTAAATACAATTCTGCAAAATATTCTACAGAAACAAAATTTTGACTAAATTTTCTATAGAAATTAAATTTTGACAAAATTTTCTAATAAAAAAATTTATTACTATAAAATTTTGGCAAAATTTTCTATAGAAATAAAAGCTTGACATAAATTTTTATAGAAATAAAATATCAATAGAAATAAAATTTAAAAAAAAATTGTGTAACACACAAACTTTTGCAAAATTTACTATAGAAATAAAATTTTGCAAAATATTCTATAGAAACAAAATTTTGACTCAATTTTCTATAGAAATAAAATTTTGACTAAATTTTCTATAAAAAAAAAAAAAATATTTCTATAGTAATAAAATTTTGAATAAAATTTGCTATACAAATAAAATTTTGACAAAACTTTTTATAGAAATAACATTTTGACAAAATTTTCTATAAAAGACATTTTTGAAAAAAATTTCTGTCAATATGTATATGGCCTTAAAATAAAATAAAAAAAAAATAATTTCGGGTATTAAAATGCATCGATCCAGCCCATCTGCTAGTCTAACATTCTAGGAAACATCAAAAGATAGCCGTAATTGGAAGTTGATTTTCATTTACAATCATGCTGTACATTGATCGAATGAATAACGCAATGGAAACTAATTTGCGTAAAAACTTGCTTAGTTACAAAAATGTGAAGTATTTTAAAAAATTTGGTTTAGCCGGAGTCAGAGTCGAGCAAAATTTTAACGACTCCGACACCGACTCCAGAAAAATCTTCAGACTCCGACTCCAAGACTCCGACTCCGGCTCCACAGCCCTGCTTAGAACCATGTTCACTGACCCAACATGGTTGCAGGTGAAAATGTTACATGGTCGCCGCAAAAATGGCTCCTATCATATTATTTTGCTCTTCGAATATAATTGTGACAATCATGTTTCTTTTCTGCGTGTATACGTGGCCCTTGCGATAAATTAGCAATACTCCTATAATTTCATTTATTTTAGCAAACCTATGTAAATTTCGTAATTTCTGTGAACTCACCCAAACAAATTTCTTTCTTTAATTCAAATAGCGGATTTATAAAACTATAAATGTATTTGTATGGTGAATTAATTATTTATTTTTTTTTTTTGGATTTTACTAGAAGCACTTTGTTTTACTGTACACAATTAATACTTCTTTTTTTTCGATCTATTTCTGATCAAAATCGTACATGAAATGCGCCAAAACTTTGCCAAAAACCTTCACGGATGAAAAGGACTGTTTTTCATATGTTTGGCTATAAACATTATATGTTTGGAACACAAATTTTTAAACACAATATTTTTGAGTGCAAGCATATAATGTTCCCAAATGTTTGGGACATATATGTTAATATGTTAGAACATATTATGTTTGGGACATAAAATGTTTGTAAATATAATATGCTTGGATGCAAACATATATTAATTTAGAAATAGCCTATAAACATATATGTGTTTAGTAGCTTGGAGCGCTATTTAACAGGGAGCGATATTGAATTAAGTTGGTGGCTGTTGCTTGTTATTACAAAATTAACATTTTATTTTTCCTTGGGCAATTGATCAGCTACTTCTTTGATCCTTACAAACTGTGTGGTCCGCTGTTCGAATCCCCGTCCGGCAAAAGGTAAAATTAAAATAAAAAAAATCATAAAATTGAATAATTTCTTCTACACTGTTTGTATTACAGAAAAAGGTGCTAAGAACTAAAAAATCTCGTGGAAGTGAGAAAGATGTCGGGGAATATACAATTGGGCAGAAACAAAATTTTGAGCATTCAGGTCGAAAACCTATGTTGTTAGCACCTATATTACCTGTTTATTTTCATAATTCATTATGATTATAAATATATAAATAAAATTTTGAGCACAATATTGTTTGGGAGAATTTTTTTTAAGCATATAATATTTTTGGGTGCAAAATGCTTCCAAACATATTATATGGTCACATAATAACATATTGTTTTTTGGAAGACAACATTATTGAATTTGGATGCAAAAATACAAAATGTTCGGAACTTAGACTGCCCAAACATATATTGTTTAGACCAATATGCTTTCAAACATATTATATATTGGAAGAGATCAAACATATAAATGTTTGGGCAATACCCAAAAATGTATATGCTTGAAGCAAAATATGTTTGGGAGTATATGTTACAGAAGCGATTTTTTGTGAGGGTGTGGTTTAAACCACCTAAAAGTTTATCAATGAGGTTGCTAAGCTCAGTATATGCAAGCGATTAACAATAATCAATAAATCCTAATATATAATCGGCAAATCAATATATAGTACGGTAGTACGATAAGATGCCAGATATCTCAAATCGCTGTTGGTTCTGCTAAAAATCTGTTATATTCAAAAAATTAATCTGTTATACCGAATAATTTAACTATTTTAATTTTTTACTATTATCGTTAATTTATTCATTTCTTCTTTTTTTTAATATTTATATCCAAAAATATTCCGAAAATTTCCACTACACGGACGAAAAAGACTGTTTTCCATATGTTTGGGTGTAAAAATTATATGTTTGGAACTCAAATTTGTAAACACAATATTTTTAAGTGCAAGCATATAATGTTCATAAACTAGCATAACATGTTTGGGACATAAAATGTTTGTAAATATAATATGCTTGGATGCAAACATATATTAATTTAGAAATAGACTATAAACATATATGTGTTTAGAGAGTGAGACATATAGTAAAATAATGAAAGTAACCAATTGGCGCCTTAAAAATACTCGTATATATACAAAAAGAAAATTTTTTTAAAGATTGGAAAAATACTATGTGTGAATATAAAGAAGTATAAATTTATAAAATAAGGATACTTTTAAGACACAATTCTGTTTTAAATGTTGGTTTTTTGTATTTCATAGAGTATGAAGCAAATTTTAATTTTTCGCTTTTTCAGCTTTTTTCATATGCTATAAAAAGTCCGTTAAAAACAAGATGTCCAGTAGAAATTATGTTTCAAGTAAAAATCGTCTACACTTTATTTTAGTGTTGAAAAACATGTCCTATTTTTTAACGATTTTTGTTTTGTAGTCAAGATGAAAAAATGCAACAAATTTAAAGACAATTTCATTAATTTTAAAAAATTTGTCTGAATTATTAAATTCAAGTTGACCTTAGTCTAAAAATGTTTTCTTTCATGTTATGATACCCATTTTCAAGTCAAATCACTTAATTATAAGGACAACACGACTTAATTGAAAAGATTATCAACTTTTGAACATGGAAAAAAACTTAATATTAGAAAAATGCGTCTTCTAAGTAAGCAAAATTTGTATTCTTATTTTAAGGACATGAACTCTTTGGCCTCACGACAATATTTTTTTTAGTGTACTCTTGTTAGAGTTATGACAGTAAAATAAAAACAGGGGGGAAATGTGAAAAATTATACATTAAGAACTATAAAAACAAAGATTAGTTCCTCTTTATTAATGAGTAGTCCAAGAGGAGTTGATGGATTCTTTCGAAAATAAAAGCGAGCATTGAGTTCGAGTTTTGCCGCTAAAATTATTTCTCATTTTAGTGGCAAAACTCGAATCGGTAAAACCAAAATAACATTATAACTTTTTTTGGTAAATTGTTTTATAACATGTTGGGGATCCAAAGCAACAATTGAATAAGTTTATTTTCTTTAAAATAAATTAATAAAGAAAAGTAAAAGGGTAAACATGGCCATTTTAACGTGATAATGCCACCTTTATACCGGCCTTAAGAATTAAAATAAGTACAAAATTATTCGTAAATAAAAATTCATATTTATTTGTATTTCTAAATTAATGGTGCTACATGCTAGCAAAAATTGTGCACACCAAAATAAATGTATGTGCTGGTTGTAAAATTAATGTTTAGAATTTAAATATAATGTGCTTTTGAATGGTTATCGTTAACCTTAGGATTCGATGGAAAAATATTTATATATATACTCGACTTCACGTTCTTCTTTTGTAAGAGTTTTTGAATTTCTTCGAAATTTTCAAACATGTATACAAAAACCTTTTTTTGTTACAAAATTTTTATTTTTGCAATAAAAAAATAATATATGATTTGAACTCAGTCCATTTCGTTTATATCAAGCACTGTTCTTTTCTGACTTTAAGTCTTTTATAAGACACACTTTACAGTTTCGTAGTAAAAATTTAATATAATAGTATGTAATGTTGAACACCTTTTCGGGATATTCCGAAGGTATCTGGAATATATATAAAAAAATAAAAATAATAATAAAAAAATTGGTGTCGGTCGAAGCAGGGATCGAACCCAGGACCCTTGGCATGCAAGGCGGACGTACCAACCACTGATCCACGTCGCCAACAAATGTATGTTTAACTATGTTCTGTTGTTAAACAATGTTATGTTTGCAACGGCTCGTGGGCGCCGCAAGCTATGCTATATAAATATAACTTATAACGATAATTATCTCTTGGTGACCATAACAGCTACGGAGCCTAGTGGATAGTGTGCTGGCTAACAAACTGTGTGGTTCACATAATAACATATAGTTTTTTGGAAGAAAACATTATTGAATTTGGATGGAAAAATACATAATGTTTGGAACTTAGACTACCCCAACATATTATATTGTTTAGACCAATATGCTTTCAAACATATTATATATTGGAAGAAATCAAACATATACATGTTTGGGCAATACCCAAAAATGTATATGCTTGAAGCGAAATGTGTTTGGGAGTATATGTTACAGAAGCGATTATTTTTGAGGGTGTACATACCGACGTTGCGATCGAAGCGCTGTTTTGATAAATTGTTTATAAAGGCATGGGCAGTTATAATTTCAAATTGTCTACCAAAAAATTTAATAGAATGAAAAGATTTATATAAAAGAACATTTGTTATTACAAAGTTGGTTCTAAATCCTATTTTCTTTACGTTTCGTAAAGCCGGCAGAGAACTGAACTAGGTGACGCCGACGCAAACTGTATGATATTTGAGAGAAGCGCCAACAAAAACTGCATGATATTAGAGAAATTTGCAGTTTATTCTGTAACGGAAGAACATTACGTATAGGAATAATTCACATAATTTTTTTGAACCTTGCCATTATTTTGCAACCATGATAATTCCTTTTTATCGATTAATCTGTGGGGTGTTAATTACAATAGAGAGAGAATGAGAGATTCCCGACGAAACTGGGGGTTCTTTTCGGGTTTTTGTTTGGTTAACCTGAGAAGTATTTCTTTGTTCGCCCACACGTGAATTAAAAAACAAAATCAAGAGAAAATTTTTCATTCTCATTATAATATTTGTATAATAAATGAAAACACACTTACCCAGCAAAAAATTAATCATTCTTTTAGAAGCGTATCCGCACATAACTACTTCCATAACACCTTGCCAATTTCCACCATTGTGGTGCTTATATTAATTTTAAGAAATTGATTCTAGAATGTACCCGAAAAGTTTTGCCTCGTAACTAATGCGAGCCTCAAACTTTGCTCAAAAACCCATTCTGCATTCTAATTTGCACAAAAAGAATCGATTTTACAAAACCAAAATGTGTACTTTTTGATTGCTGTGTTTTTTTACTTTAAATGCTTTTTTATTACTCTAAATGGAATGTGTAGTAACTGGAAGAGATTGCAAAGAGAGAATTGAAAGACAAACCCTCTCTCGAAAACAATTTCCATTCCTAAACAAATATCGCATTGATGGATTGCACCAATAATTGAAAACAAAAAATATATAACGACAACCTATATGGAAAATAGATTTAATAATATTTGTAAACTTGTTTTCATATAATAAAAATATGTTTGTTTTATTTTTATAAATATATTTATACCGAATGTTTTTGCCTTTAAAAATATCAATATTTAGTTATGTTCCCATTTTTCAAGCAATTGGTAAATAATTATATTGTTATCGGTTTTCTTCTTTACTACATGGAAATCTTATCTCTTATCCGTCATTCCTTGTGGGGATATACATTTAAAGTGATTTCCACACAGCGGCAACTCTTATCCTTAATGCTAAAACTGTTGTCACTTCCACAACACATAAAAAGAATCGGGTTTAACACGTGGTGTTTAGTGGACTATAATGAATTGCATTTCTTGTTCTCATAACACACAAGCGAAATCGCAAATTCTCTATAAGAGAAAAAGTTAACGGTATAAAATACATTTTTTCTTTTTAGTTGTCCAAAATTCATTGAAGTGTTAAAGTGCATAGTGTAAAGACGTGTGTTGTGGTTTAATAATATAAAAAATGACAAGTAAGTCACAATTTTATAAAAATCTAAAAAAAGGAAAAAGAAAGAATTGACTCATTACTAACTGGTTCTTCAAAAAAACGATGGAAAAAGTGAAATTACTGATGATCAACAAATCGACATAGAATCGCCCCAATTAGAAGAAATTTCAAGCTTTAAAGAAAAATTGCGATCGTGGATATTGAAATATCAACCTTCCGTTGCGTCATGTCGCGATTTATTACAACTGCTAAGGGAAGAAGGTCTTGATGTACCATTATCAGTGGAAACGCTTATTACCTCAAGGGACGGATTTGTAAAACGAACAGTGCATCCCGGTGAATATGTGCACATAGGTCTAAAAAGAAACCTCCAGAATGCTTTGAGTTATTACGACTCGACCCCCTCGGAACTATATATTGATATTGGTGTGGATGGTCTCCCATTATACAAAGGTTAGGTTAGGTTAGGTGGCAGCCTGATGTATCAGGCTCACTTAGACTATTCAGTCCATTGTGATACCACATTGGTGAACTTCTCTCTTATCACTGAGTGCTGCCCGATTCCATGTTAAGCTCAATGACAAGGGACCTCCTTTTTATAGCCGAGTCCGAACGGCGTTCCACATTGCAGTGAAACCACTTAGAGAAGCTTTGAAACCCTCAGAAATGTCACCAGCATTACTGAGGTGGGATAATCCACCGCTGAAAAACTTTTTGGTGTTCGGTCGAAGCAGGAATCGAACCCACGACCTTGTGTATGCAAGGCGGGCATGCAAACCATTGCACCACGGTGGCTCCCAATTATACAAAAGTTCAGGCGTTGTACTCTGGCCTATTTTTGGAAAAATCACTAATATTAAAAACGCCAATGTTTTCCTCATAGGAACTTACATAGGCGTAGGCAAGCCTACTCGAGTGGACAATTTCCTTCACGATTTTATGAACGAATATTCCCAAATTCGTGACCATGGGATTGAACATGAGGGTAAAATTACTCAATGCTCAATTCGTGCATTTATTTGCGACGCTCCAGCACGAGCATTTCTTCAGGACATAAAAGGTCATACATCATTCAATGGTTGTTCCAAATGTACCCAAGTCGGAAAAAGAATTGAGAAAACCAATACCTTCAGTGTTGAAAAGGGTTTACCTAGATCGGACAAAAGCTTTTCCGACAGATTGGACCCCGGATTTCATCAGCCATTTTCCCAAAATTTTCAACTGGGATTAGAGAAGCTTGGCATTAAAATGATATCACAGTTTCCTGTGGAACCCATGCACCTAGTTGAAGTGTTATTTTGTAAGTAAATACACATATAATTCATAATATTTTTTAAGTAAACTTTTACATTTACAGTGGCTACTTCTGCCGATGGATGTACTGAACTAGAATTTACTTTGGCGTTAAGCAGAGCTCTTAAGGCAGCTAAAAACAAACACTTTAAATCCATTTGTTTGAACAAAAAGAATAACAAGGAAAATTGTTAGACTGAATGAAGTATAGTGTGAAGAATTTTTATTTTACTATTCAATACTGATTTTCCATATCCAAACACAAATTGAAACCAATTTAAAGAATCGTAATTTCTCATATAAAAACTCTAATAATTTTAATGGAGTGAATATTTATGTTTTAGTTATTTAGTTTTATATATTTCACTTTAGTTTTTGTTTCATCCTGAATACTACTATATGATAAACTATGGGAATATATAGTTGTATATAGTATATGTATAATATTATACAATATATATTAATATTATAAACTTTCAATAATATTAAATAGTATATCTAAAATAAAAATACGAACAAATCAGATTAGCAAATAATTTATTCCTTTACATTTAAATGGAATGGGTTCTATGTCATAAAATGGAAGTGGTTCCTAAATTACGAAAAAGAAGAGGTTACCGCAAACTTTTAAAAATGCGTTCCAAAAGAAAACAGAAGAACTGGTTCTTAATTATGGAATAACACTAGTTATACCAGCGTGGTGACCAACTACTTGTTTTCTGATCACAAAAGAATTACTTCTGGAAGTCTCATCCCTTTACAAAAAGAATCGATTAAGGAAGCAGAATGGGAATTAGTGATACAAAAATTAATTAATTCCTTACTGCATTCCCATTTTGAAATATTTTTTGCTGGGTAGCTTATTGTAAAAAGTGAACACGACATAATAAGTTAAAGTAAAAGAAACAATTAATTTTTATTAAAATAAGACAAATTAAACCAAGTTCATTATGTCACCCATAAGGTGAAAAAAAACGAAATAAATGTACAATAAAAGTTATTATTTATATCCTTGTCGATATTGATAACTAAGTAATAATAAAAGAAATTAAGAAAAATATATGGACAAATTTTAATTCAAAAACTAACCTAAAAAAAACAAAACCAAAAAGAAAAGAAAAGAAACTAACATCAATCAGGTTTAGTGTTCTTCATAACACCTGTTGTGCAAAAACAAAATATATTTGTGCTGAAAATCGAACAAAATAAAGAAGTGCCAAAAAGGAGAACAAAAAAAAAGTAAAAACAAGTATATACAGCATTAAGTTCGGCCGGGCCGAATCTTAAATACCCACCACCATGAACCAAATATTAGGGTTTCCTTTGAAATTTCAGGAGAGCTTGAGGACACTTCACGAAGATAAATTTAAAGATTTCACTTATGAGGACTATATCAGATTCTGGATTTATAAGAACCATTTTTGTTTGAGTTTTAGAGGAATCATTAACATCTCTTGTAAGTGTGCAAGAAAATTATAAAATAACATCTTGATTTGAAATCTTAAATCTGTAGAAGTAAGATCTGGAAATTTTACATTGAGTTTCAAGCAATTTTCATGATCAGTGCGCCTTCTACATCCTCAAGAAGTGAAGTCGGTCTATATGGTGGCATTACCAAATGGACCGATAAAAACTTAATCCGATACACGTTTTTGTGAGCCTAAAATACCAGAATATTTACAATTTCAGGCAAATCAGATAAAAACTACGGTTTCTAGAAACCCAAGGAGTTAAATCGGGAGATCGTTCTTATGGGGGCTATACTAAAATATGGACCGATACTCACCGTTTTCGGCACACCTCTTTATGACCCGAAAATACCTCTAGATTTCCAATTTCAGGCAAATAGGATAAAAACTTCGGATTCTAGAAGCCCAAGAAGTAAAATCGGGAAATCGGTCTATATGGGGGCTATACCAAAATATAGACCGATACTCACCATTTTCGGCACACATCCTTATGGTCCTAAAATACCTCTGGATTTCCAATTTCAGACAAATTGGATAAAAACTACGGTTTCTATAAGCCCAAGACCCCAAATCGGGAGGTCGTTTTATATGGGGACCATACCAAAACATGGACCGATACCCACAATTTTTGGCACACGTATTTGTGGTCCTACAACACCTCTAGATTTCCAATTTCATATAAATTGAATAAAAACTGCGGTTTTTATAAGCCCAAGAAGTAAAATCGGGAGATCGGTCTATATGGGGGCTATACCAAAATATGGACCAATACTCACAATTTTTGGCACACGTATTTGTGGTCCTACAATACCTCTAGATTTCCAATTTCAGGTAAATTGAATAAAAACTGCGGTTTCTATAAGCCCAAGAAGTAAAATCGGGAGATCGGTCTATATGGGGGCTATACCAAAACATGGACCGATACTCACCATTTTTGGCACACCTCTTTATGGTCATAAAATACCTCCAGATTTCAAATTTCAGGCAAATTGCATAAAAACTACGATTTCTAAAAGCCCAAGACCCCAAATCGGGAGGTCGGTTTATATGGGGACTATATCAAAACCTGGACCGATATAGCCCATCTTCGAACTTGACCTGCCTGCAGACAAAAGACGAGTTTGTGCAAAATTTCAGCACGATTGCTTCATTATTGAAGACTGTAGCGTGATTACAACAGACAGACAGACAGACAGACAGACGGACAGACGGACATCGTTATATCGTCTTAGAATTTCTCCCTGATCAAGAATATATATACTTTATATAGTCGGAAATCGATATTTCGATGTGTTACAAACGGAATGACAAACTTATTATACCCCCGTCACCATTCTATGGTGGTGGGTATAATAACCAACTGTACAATGCATTTTGTATTGTAAAGAATTAAACTTAGAACAAGAATTGATTACACAAAAGTAAAAGAAAGAGATATTCCTTTGAAAAAAAAAAATAATGAGAAAATGCAAAACAAATATGTAAATCTGTGACATGTAAAGTTGACAACCCATAACAAACTAGCAATAGTGACAAAATAAGCTCAATAAATCAACTATTTTGAGTGAAAACCAAATGAAAAAAAAAAAAACAAGTAAGTAAAGTCTAAAGTCGGGCGGGGCCGACTATATTATACCCTTTACCCGTATATACGCCACAATTTGTGTTACTTCACATTTGCTGGAAGCTATATAAAGGAGACATTTTTTTTTACTTCTACAAAATCTCTGGAATTAAAATTTAAATCGGCTCACGCTATCCAGTTAATTGGAGGAAACTTCCATTGAAAATGGGACTAAAATGTATAACAGTCTACCATATTTCCCCAACTCTGATGTACGTATATATAGGAGCTACATATAATCTGAACCGATTTTGACTAAATTTGCTATGTATAGTTAGAATAATAATTCTGCTATCTATGCGAAATTTAACGTAAATGGGAGTATAACTTTGGCCCCCCGGGTCATATGAGTGCAAATCGGACGGAAGATATATATGGGAGCCATATCTAAATCAGAACCGATTTCAACCAAATTTGGCACAATTAACGATACTATTAAACGTACTCCTTTTGCGAAATTTGAAGCAAATCACGGCAAAACCCTGGATTTTGAGGCCATATAAGTTCAAATCGGACGAAAGATATATATGGGAGCTATATCTAAATCTGAACCGATTTCAACCAAATTTGACACGCATAGCTATAATACTAATTCTACTCCCTGTGCAAAATTTCAACTAAATCGGAGTTAAAAATTGGCCTCTGTGGCCATATGAGTGTAAATCGGGCGAACGATATATATGGGAGTTATATCTAAATCTGAACCGATTTCAACCAAATTTGGTACACTTACCGATACTATTAAACGTACTCCTTGTGCAAAATTTGAACTAAATCCCGGCAAAACTCTGGCTTTGGAAGCCATATAAGTGCAAATCGGACGAAAAATATATATGGGAGCTATATGTAAATCTGAACCGATTTCAATCAAATTTACCAAGCATTGGTAGAATGTCAATTCTACTCTTTATGCAAAATTTCACGAAAATCGGTAGTAAACTTTGGCCTCTGTGGTCATATAAGTCTAAATCGGACGAAAGATATATATGGGAGCTATAGCTAAATCTGAACCGATTTGGCTGATATTTTGCAAGATTTTCGAGATTCATAAAATATTTGGATGTACGGTATCGGTTGATAAACACGCTAACTATGACCACATCGGGGATAAATATATATGGCAGCTATATCTAAATCTGACCCGATTTTTTCCAAAACCAATAGCGATTGTCTCTGTCCCAAGAAACGGCCCTATGCCAAATTTGAGGACGATCGGACTTAAATAACGAGCTGTACTTTGTGCACAAAATTACATATACAGACAGACGGACGGACAGACAGACAGACGGACATCGCTAAATCGACTCAGAATTTAATTCTAAGCCGATCGGTATACTAAAAGATGGGTCTATGACCACTATTTCTTGGCGTTACATACAAATGCACAAACTTATTATACCCTGTACCACAGTAGTGGTGAAGGGTATAAAAATTATACTGAAATAAAAAAAGATGAATTCTTTATTTCAAGCATAGAAACAAAAACATATATCTAAAACAAAAAAAAAAAATAATGATGATTTATGGTAATAAATTGTGGTGAAGGAAAGAACGAAATCAGAATCAAAGCAACAAAACGCGTAACAGATATCACAATGATTATATATATATATATATATATATATATATATATATATATATATATATATATATATATATATATATATATATATATATATATATATATATATATATATATATATATATATATATATATATATATATATATATATATATATATATATATATATATATATATATAAAACAACAATGTATGTATTTAGAGTTCTAAGTCTCACAAAACACGAAGAAATAACAAATAAATAAATAATAATAAAAAAAAAGAAAATACAAAAAAAGGAAAAATTACAAGAATAAATTAATATAAAAAACGTATGTAAATAAATATAGATTAAGATATGTGGGCAAATTAGTATGTAAGCACATATTTGTACGTATATAGGGTTATTGGAATTGTTCCGAAATAAATATAATAATATGGAATTGAAAAATATTTCTCTTTCGGGTAAATTCTCTTAAATAATGATGGAGTAGTTCGGAAGGTGTGGGGGTGTTGTGCTAAAAGGTGAGTATGCGGTAGATGTGTGTGTGTGCGATACTAAATGGACATGATAGTTTAGAGGGGAGGGAGAGACCAGAGGACATTTTGCTACGTATGGGTATTTCCATGAAATTCTTTGAGCCATTGAGGAAATACATAGGCTGTAGACTTTATGAGTTACAGAAGGGGTGGGAGGCTCAGACGGACGGACAGACAGTGGTACTGATTTTGAAATAATTAGGGGAAGTTTGATGACGGACATTGTTGGACATTAAGGACGTTTTGTGGTACAATTTAGGAGTAGTATTTTCTTTGACTGGAGAGAATTATGTTTATGATTCAGGTATCCCGGGTGAAAAGAATCCATCCCGAATCCCGACGAGCTGCCGATTAAAGCCACCGTGTCTATTTTGCCATCTACGGGTTACACCTATCCAGGAATCATAACAATTCTTTTGTCTTGTCTTTTTATTCTCTCTGTCTGTAGTGTCGGTAGAGGAAAAGAGCACTTCATTTTCGTACAATACTGTGTAAGTTATTTTTTGGTGGTTTTGTGAAAAATGTTATTGAAAGAAGTTTGTTTACATTTAGAACAGAGTATAAAGTGAAGAAGCAACATCGGCGTGCTCTTCTTCGACTCTGATATATAAAATAAAACATTATTTAATTTGAAAATAACGGCGTAGGAAAATCTTGTACACCCTCAAAAAAATCGCTTCTCTAACATATGTTTCAAACATATTTTGCAGCAAGCACATATATTATTGGATACTGCCGAAACATTAATATGTTTATTTTATGTGAACATATTATACGTTTGGAAGCAATTTGATGAGCACAATCTTCTCCCCAAGAAGATTGTGCTCATTCCCTCACATAATTTTCACTTGCACGAAATTTTTTAGTTCTTGGCACCTTTTTCTGTAATACAAATAATGTTGAAGAAATTATTCAATTTTATAATTTTTTTTTTTTAAATTTTACCTTTCGTCTGGACGAAGAATCGAACCGAGGAACATACAGTTTGTAAGCCAACACACTATCCACTGGGCTACGTAGCTGTTATGGTCATCAATAGACAATTATCGTTACAAGTTATATTTATATAGCATAGTCTGCGGCGCCCACGAGCCGATGCAAACAAAACATTATTTAACAGAAACATACATTTGTTTGCAACGTGGAGCAATGGTTAGCATGTCCGCCTTGTGTTGAAAATACTTTATTAAATTCTACTTTAGTTCAACATAATTAATTTGATCAAGTTACCTTTGTTTTTGTTTGTACTGAAAAATATTTTTTTTTTCAATCACTCACTTTCTGTATACTGAATTCAAATAAAGCAATATATATTTAAAATTAACTCTGCGTACAAATTCTGTCTCAATAGGTTATGGGCCCGGATCTCATTACGCGAATATTGAGCAAGGAAGAATAAATCCTATTGAATAGTCTGGGACAGCGAATCAAAGGCTGGAATTTCTAATTGGTTAGAAAATTTGTTTAATTGGAGAGCTGTGAGTCTCCAGAGTATCATGACGACATTTACTGGACGCATTCCGTTGTTCAACGGCAATAATTTTTTGACGTGGAGAACACAAATGGAGGCTATTTTGCATAAAAACAGATTGCTAAATATAGTGTTTGGTGATGAAAAATGTCCGGAGGTCGCAAGTCTACCGCAAAATCCAACTAGTGGCCAACGAACTGAATTCGAAACAAAAATGGAGGCAGTGAAAAAATTCAAAGAGAAAGATATGGACGCTACACACAAAAAACATTTTTTTCTGAATCAATCACGAAATTAATTGATCCAATTAATTTTTTAATTGAAATGTCTTCAATCACAGAAATGATAGTATCAATTAAAAAATTAATTGATCCAATTAAAAAATTAATTCATACTATTAATTTGTGTGATTGATTTTTATTTCAATTAAAAAATTTGTTGATTCAATTAAATTTTTAATTGAATATTTTTTAAAACTCAATTAAGATTTTAATTGGAAAAATGTTCGTGAAATTTATTTCTGTGTAGGGCCGAGATTTTAATATCCCTGGAAGCAAACATTGTAAGTATGGTGAGACATATAAAAACATCCAGTGAAATGTGGAAGCATCTTGGCGATACTTTCGACCGGAAGACTACAAGGAAGAAGATAGAATGCTACAGAAAGTTACTAAATGTCGGAAGGCCAAACCGTCTCGGAATTTTTAATTGAATTTGATGTATGTGCAGCTTCGATTCGTGAAATGGGGGTCGAGTTGGATGAAGACCTTCTAGCAGTTATAATTGTAGACGCTTTACCCGAAAAACTCTCAGCAATAAAGGCTGCCGTGGACACCGCAAATGATTTCCCAAAAGTCGAAATATTGAAGGCGCGACTCCTGGAAGTTGGTGATAAAAGTGAGGTTAATCTAGATTCGGCGATGAAAGCGAGGCATTATATGAGAAAACAACAACAACAATTTGATGCAAATTATAAGAGAGCCCAAGTCGAAGGTACGTACAAAAGGGTATTTAAGTGTTTTCGATGCAAAAAGAAGGGACACAAAGCAAATGAGTGTAGGACGAAATTAGTTGCTGGGGAAAATTCCCGAGGTGTTGAAGAAAAACCAAGTTGTTTGGGTGCCGTCGAAACTGCCATGTTTGTCAAATCTAACCGCAAATGGGTGATAGATAGCGGAGCTACTTCCCACATGTGTAACGAAGAATCGCTATTCATAGAACTCGACAAAAGCTATAGTGGTAATGTTAAATTGGCAGACGACAATGAGGTATGTATCAAATGCATTGGAAAAGTTTCGATTTTTGTAAATGTACAAGGCAAGAAGAAACCCATACACCTTGACAATACCCTATATGTACCACATTTGAAGTGTAATCTTGTGTCGACTAGTAAGGCAACAGTCTCGGGTTGTAAGATAATCATGGAAGGCAACAAAGCTTTTATTTCGAGGAAAGAAGAAATTTTGATTGAAGGATATAAGATAATGTTTATATCGTAAAATTGTTTGACCATAAAGAAATAGCAAATACAGTGCAAGGAACTGTTAATAAGGAATTCAAGAAATGGCATCATCGATATGGACACTTAAATTGTAAAGATTTATGCAAACTTTCCTCATTTGAGATGGTAAAAGGGATACCAAAATTGAATTCGGTGCAAATTGATTGCGAAGCTTGCATTCGAGGTAAGCAGACCAGATTGCCGTTCCCACGAAAAAATGAAAAGTCCTCTACTGAATTATTGCAACTTGTCCACACAGACCTATGCGGTCCAATGAAATGTGAGTCTATGGGACGCAGCTTATATTTTGCAACATTCATAGACGATTTTTCTCGTAAAGTTTTTGCCTATTTTCTTCGAAGCAAAGATCAATATTTGGAGAAATTTAAAGAATTTAAAAAGGCTGTCGAAAATGAAACTGGGAAAAGAATAAAAATATTAAGAAGCGATAATGCGAAGGAGTTAGTTGGCACAGATTTTTCCAATTTTTTGAAAGAAAGTGGAATTAAACATCAGCTTACTGTAGCGTACACACCTCAACAAAACGGCGTTGCCGAACGTATGAATCGGACTTTGGTTGAGATGGGTCGATGCTATATGTTAGATGCTGATTTACCCATGTCTTTGTGGGCAGAGCTGATAAATGCATCTCTATATATTAGAAATAGGTGTGCAAAAAATTTGAATCACGAGAAAACTCCGGAACAGTTTTGGACTGGCTTGAAACCTTGCGTTAAACATTTTCGGCAAATAGGATGTAAGGGGTTTGTATTGAATAAAAAACCTAAATCCAAATGGGAAGCCAGAAGCGATAAATATATCTTAGTGGGGTACTCCGATGAATCTAAAGCATACCGATTATGGAGACCAGGAACTAAAATTGTTATAAAAAGCCGTGATGTGAGATTCATAGAAAATTAATTGTACAAGGATGTAAATAAGAAAATAAATAATCAATTATTTTATGAATTTGAAATAAACTCTCATGAAAATGATAATAAATTATTGCCGGATAGAATTGATCAAGAAACGGATGATGAACTTTTTGATTGTGAAAACTCAGAATTTCCAAATGTAGATACGAATAAAATGTCCGAGTCTTTGGAATTTCGCTCAAATGATGCGATGGAAAATTGTGGTGATAGAAATCAGGAACCTTTTGAATCCATAAAGCAACATCTTAGGTCATGGACGTTTGGAAAAAACAATGAATCGTCCAATATGGTTGATGAAACATGTATGGATCCGAGATCCATATAAGAAGCTTTAACATCAGATCATGCCGATGAATGGCGAAAAGCCATCGAAGATGAATATACCTCATTAATGAAAAATAATACATGGATTTTGACAAACCTGCCAGAAGGAAGAAAACCAGTCGGTTGCAAATGGGTGTTCAAATCGAAGATTAGGCCTGACGGTACTGTGGAAAAGCGAAAGGCCAGACTCGTTGCTAAAGGCTATACCCAAGTCATGGGTTTAGATTACGTTGACACGTTTGCTCCAGTAGTGAGACAAACTTCATTAAGATTAATTTATGCTTTGTCGGTAGAGCATAATCTTGAACTAAGGCAATTAGATGTGTCAACAGCATTTCTTAATGGAACATTGGAAGAAGAAATATATATGGAACAACCCGAGATGTTTGTTCAAGAGGCAACAAAGCATAAGGTATGTAAATTACAGAGGGCAATCTATGGACTTAAACAATCTGGAAGACAATGGTTTAAATGCATCGATTCAGTGATTGTAGAATTTGGACTTCAAAAATCAAATTATGATCCGTGTATTTATTATATCCACAATGAAAATACCCTTATGATAGTTGCGCTTTATGTGGACGATATAGTTATCGCATGTAATAATAAAAAAAATTACAGAAAAATTTGTGAAGAAACTGAAGTCAAAATTTGATATTCGAGATTTGGGCATACCAAGACATTGTGTTGGTCTTGAAGTGAATGTACAACCAAATGAAGTATCAATATCGCAGTCAGGATATATAAAGTAGTTGATAAAGAAATATGGTTTAGAGAACTGTAAGCCTGTTAAAATCCCCATGGCTGTGAAAATTAGAAAAAGAACCTCTAGATGCAGATGAAAGAGAAAAAGTAAATGAGAAAATCTACCAAGAATTAAATGGGTATTTATTGTACATATCGCTACATAGTAGACCAGACATTTCATGTGCAGTTAATATGTTATCACAATTTTCTAAGGATCCGCGAAAGCAACATTATAACGCTGCTCTACATGTAGTACGGTACCTGAGTACAACAAGGAATGCAAAAATATCATACAAGAAAAATTCCGCATCACTTGAGGGATATTGCGACGCTAATTGGGCTCAAGATATCAATGATAGAAAGTCTCAAACAGGATTTTGTTTTCTTCTAGCTGGAGGAGTGATTTCTTGGGAATCGAAAAAGCAAAGGGTGGTTGCAACTTCTAGTGCCGAAGCTGAATACGTAGCTTTGACTGAAGCAGCTAAGGTAGCATGGTATTTAATTTATAATCTTAGTGAGCTTGGATTATCAAACGTTAGACCAACCAAAATTCATACCGATTCCCAAAGTGCTCAAAAGATGGCGAAATTTGGCTCTAATCACTCTCGGACAAAACATATCCATTACAAGTATCACTATATAAAAGACACTATTCAAAATGGAATTATTGAATTGCAATACTTGCCAACAAATCAAATGATTGCGGATTTTCTAAGGAAGCCAGTACCTAAACCAAAACATATTTATTGTTCAAATAAAATGGGCATATTATTTAATGTTCAAATTAATAATGTTGAGGAGGCATGTTGAAAATACTTTATTAAATTCTACTTTAGTTCACAATAATTAATTTGATCAAGTTACCTTTGTTTTTGTTTGTACTGAAAAATATTTTTTTTTTTCAATCACTGACTTTCTGTATACTGAATTCAAATAAAGCGATATATATTTAAAATTAACTCTCCGTACAAATTCTGTCTCAATACCTTGCATGTAAAGGGTCGTGGGTTCAATCCCTGCTCCGACCAAACCAATTTTTTTAATTTACACATTTACGTTTATACTATATTAACATTTTACAATGAAACTTCCAAATGTGCGTTATTAAAGATTTACTATAAACGAAATGGACTGAGCTTTAGGATCTCTATTCTCTTTATTCCGAATACTCATTCTAATATTCACATTAAATAATATTTAGACTTAAGCATATAAAACTTTTGGCCTTATCATAAATCAGTTTCCGAAACAACATATAAGCGGTTTCACAGAAATTGCTCTCTTTTGATTCTCTCGCTGTGTTAATTTGATATCTATCGTCAAACCCCCCGGTTTCTATCTCTATTTGTCGCTCTCTGAATAAAATATCACAACATATATATGTTTACTCGAAATTTGTAAAATTATATATGTTTACATTCACACATATAATTTTTATGAAACATGCATGCCCCAAACATAATATATTCTAACATATTAACATATGTGTTCCAAACATTTAGTGTTAGTTTGGGAACATTACATGTTTGCACTTAAATATATTGTGTTTAAAAATTGTGCCCGAAACACATTTTGTTTATATCGAAACATATAAAAAACATATTTTTCTAACAGTGTAGTGTGAAATTTACGTATGTTCAGTTTACTTTTGCCATTTTTTGAATCGCGTTGGAGTAATATTTGTTGTGATGCATAAAAAGAGTACTTAAATAAAAATAGAGCACTTTTGGGTGATCTTTTGGCCTATCTTGTTTTAAGAGCACATTTTGTAAAAAAATGTGCTCTTTAAACGAGCATGTCTGGCATCCCTTAGTGTCGGTCACCAGACCACAACACCATATAGCATTATAGGTCTAACCATGGGCGTAGCTAGGAATCCGGTCAGGGGTGAGCAAGGTCTATATTAAAACACGAACGAGTTTTATACTTATATATATATATATATATATATATATATATATATATATATATATATATATATATATATATATATATATATATATATATATATATATATATATATATATATATTATTGAAAAAAGCACCTTATTTTAACAAAAAACTTAACGAAAAGAACTTCACTAAAATTTTTTTGAAATTATATTTTTTTAAATATTAATCTTCTCTTGTCGGCAGCAAATAGATTTAATTCTACCTCAATGAACTTTTCTTCATTTTCAATCAATAGGTTTCTACGCACGCTCATAAGACATAGCCCTGGAAATTAAAAATAAAAAAATGAATTAATTGTACATAACTCAACCATTTAATCTTGACTCTATCATTATTGAACGTAACCAAGTCTTAACCCTACGTAATGTGCTGAAAGATCTTTCAATTGTTGCGGTAGTACATGGTTGAGCTAAGGAAATACTTAGAGCTTCTTGTATGGACGGAAAAAACATTTTACTTTCTTTCCACACATCACAAAGTTGCAAGTTTGACAAGTCCTGTGCCGTCAATTTTTTTCTTTCCAAATGTTATACCAAATTTCTGCTTCCTGTTCAAATCCAGTTATAGAATGATAAAACAAAAACTCTTTTGGCTCCTTTTTAAATTCTGCAACACTTAGTTTCAGCATGTTTGAAGGGTGCAGCAAATGTAATGAAAACGCTGGAAAATGTTCTTCAGAAAATCTATGGTTTAAGGCTGAATTCAATGAATCAAGGTATGGAATTAATATCGACCGTTTCCAGTATTCATCAGAATTGAGTGCAGGCGGGTTTGATCTGTGTTTCAGTTTGGCCACTATTCTTGGTTGATTTATTTCAATTTCAATTCCAATTTCACTGGCAAGTTCATAAGTTTCATTCAAAATTTCTTTAATTTTCAAATCTAAATTTTTACGATGAGAATACACTGTATCCACACGCAGAGAAGAAACATGATTGTGACAATCATATTCGAAGAGCAAAATAATATGATAGGAGCTTTTTTTGCGGCGACCATGTAACATTTTAACCTGCAACCATGTTGGATCAATGAACATGGTTCTAAGAAAAATATAATTGTCCTCATCTAAAATGTTATTATATTGATAAAAAGAATTTTGTTTGAATGAAAAGACAATGGTCACGATTTAAAATGTTATGGTATTCATTCAAAATGTTTTTTTCTAGTTAAAAGAACATGGTCACAACCTAAAATGTTTTGATCTTTATGAAAAAACTTTTTTCATCGTCGAAAAAAGGACGCCACTTAAGAAAAGAAAACACAAAATTAACTTTATTTATTTGTTTTTATTTATTTATAAACTAATTCATAGTTTGTTTGTATTTATAATGTCAAACATCACATATTTTTACACACACTATTTTGTTTCAATTTCAACAATAAGTAATCATTCCATATTTACATCGTGTGCCCATCAAATGTACAAACGCAGACATCATGTAACTGCAAATAAAAATAAATGATCCATATAGCAAAATGCAGAACAAAAAACAGGTATATTTTTCAATTACACTTTCCTTTTTTTGTTCACATAAAACCACGTGCCACTTATGAATAAATAAATTAACACAAAACACAGTAAATCCATATTCTCCGTCCATTCCAAGAAACAATCAACACACGACTGACGCGCAAAATGAAAATTGTGTACCTGTTCAATGTTTTTATAAAATTCTTTTCGCTGCAAAAAAGTTAAAAAAATTAAATGCCACGAAAAAAATGTAAATGGTCTTTATGGCCATGTAATGGTTCTAGACATATCTATACGTAACCTATAAAAATACTTTTTTCCCTGTAAAAAAGTAAAAAAAAATTGAATGGTCAGGTACATGATTTTCCCGACCATTTAATAGTCTCAAATTCTATCATTTAAATGATAGAACATGTTTGCGGTATTTGATAACCATTCAAATGCTCATTGCCACCATACATTTTTCTCCGCTCGAAAACTATTTTTACAAAGACAAAATACATGGTTTTCGCGGCAATTACATGTTCTAGATAAGCATTAAATGGATGCGGCAACCATGTCCAAACATGGTTTTTCTGTGCGTGCACAATTCTTTCTATATGTTTTGCACATTGTATTAAATCTAGGCTCTTTGACTGTAAAGCGTTTGCTACGGGTTCTAACATAGCCGAATATTCAGCTACTACGCCCTCAAAAAAATTGCTTCTTTAACATATGTTCCAAACATATTTTGCAGGAAGCACATATATTGTTGGATACTGCCGAAACATTAATATGTTTGTTTTATGTGAACATTATATGTTTGGAAGCATTTTGAGCCCAAAAATATTATATGCTTGGAAGAATTTTTCGCAAAGTCGATTGTGGTCATTCCCTAACATACTCTTAATTTTCACTTCCACGAAATATTTTAGTTCTTGAAACCTTTTTCTGTAATACAAATAATGTTGAAGAAATTATTCACTTTTATAATTTTTTTTTTTAAATTTTACCTTTCGCCTGCACGGAGAATCGAACCGAGGACCATACAGTTTGTAAGCCAACACACTATCCACTGGGCTACGTAGCTGTTATAGTCACCAGTAGATAATTATCGTTATAAGTTACATTTATATATCATAGTTTGCAGCGCCCACGAGCCCATGCAAACATAACATTATTTAACAGAAACATACATTTGTTTGCCACGTGGAGCAGTGGTTAGCATGTCTGCCTTGCATGCAAAGGGTCGTGGGTTCAATCCCTGCTCCGACAGAACACTTTTTTTAAATTTACATATTTATATTTATACTATATTAAATTTTTATAATGAAACTTCGAAATGTGGGTTATTAAAGATTTATAGTCAGTAACAGTATTTGATATAAACGAAATTGACTGATTTTTTGATAAAATATTATTTTTTTTATTGCAAAAATAACAATTTTGTAACAAAAAACTGTTTTTTGTACCAAACTTTAAAATTTGGAAGTAATTCAAAAACTCTAACAAAAGAAGAACGTGGAGTCGAGTATAAACATACATAAATAATTTTATAATATAAACATAAATTTAAAATTATTTATCGTCAACTCCTCGTGGACTACTTATTAATAAAGAGGAACTAAACTTTGTTTTTATACATTTTACTGTGTAATTTTTCACTATTTCCTCCTTATTTCATTTTACTGTCCCAGCTCTAAAAAACAGTTTTCCGAAACAACATACAAGCGGTTTCACAGAAAGTGTTCTCTTTTGATTCTTTCGCTTTGTTATGTTGATATCTTTCGTCAACTCTCCCGGTTTCCATCTTTATTTCTTTCTCTATACTTTCTCTGTCGCTTTGAATAAAATATCACAACATATGTATGTTTAGTCGAAATTTGTAAATGTACACGCAAAAAAATTATTCTTTCCTCCCAAACGAAATTTTAGACAAACAAAGTTCGTTTCTCATTTGCTTTTCGTTGAAAGGAAGTGAATTTGGAAGAAAATTATATTTTTTTGTGATAAACGTTTATTCTTTTCCAGGATGTAAAAACAATTTCATTAAGACTAACTCAAAAAAAATTTTTTCTGGCTAATTGCATTTTCCCTCACATCTTTCCCACTTCCACGAAGTTTTTTAGTTCTTAGCACCTTTTTCTGTAACACAAACAATGTAGAAGAAATTATACGATTTTATAAATTTTTAAATTTGTTTTTTACCTTTCGCCTGGACGGAGAATCGAACCGCGGACCATGCAATTTGTAAGCCAGCACACTATCCACTGAGCCATGTAGCCGTTATTGTCATCAATAGACAATTACCCATATAACTAAGTTATATTTATATAGCATAGCTTGCGGCGCCCACGAGCCGATTAAACAAAGTTTATTTAACAGAAAAATACATTTAGTTGGGCACCGTGGAGCAGTGGTTGTTACGTCTGACTTGCATGCCAAGGGTCGTGGGTTCGATCCCTGCTTCGACCAAAGTTTTTTTTTTTTTTTTTACATATATTCCAGATATGATCGGAAGATTCCGAAAAAATTGTCAACATTACATTCTACTATATTACATTTTTACTATGAACTGTAAAATGTGTCTTATTAAAGACCTAAATTTAGAAAAGAACACTGTTTGATATAAACGAAATGGACTGTGTTGTTGGTTCAAAAATAACTTTTTTTATTGAAAAAATAAAAATTTTGTAACAAACGAATTTTTTTGGTGATAAAAGTGTACACTTTTCGAAGCAATTCAAAAAACTCTAACAAAAGAAAAACGTTTTCGGTACACGTTTTCCAAACGTTTTTTTTTTCTTTGCGTGTATATATGTTTGCATTCACACATATAATTTTTATGAAACATTCATGTCCCAAACATAATATATTCTAACACATTAACATGATGTCCCAAACATTTAGTGTTAGTTTAGGAACATTACATGTTTGCACTTAAATATATTGTGTTTTGAAATTTTGCCCGAAATACATTTTGTTTATATAGGAACATATGAAAAACCTATTTTTCTAACAGTGTATAACTACGCATATTATGAAGTAGTGGTAGCGGTACTATGAAGATGAAATGCCGTCTTTTGTGTCGAAGAATTTCCTTCCGTTATAAGACTTTCAAGTCCATTGACGATTTGCACAAATTTGTCTTTGAAAATCCCAATACTTTTGTATTTATGTGACCATCGCGTTTCTGATAAAAGAGGAATATTCGGTGCGCACTTCCTTCTCATGCAAGACTCCCTGAAGAAATTTATAATATCTTTTATAGTGGATATGGTGTTACGAACTTCCGGTATCGTGTTTAAATCATTTATCACTAAATTTAACTTATGACTTGCACAGTGAAAATATAAAGCTTTGGGATAAGTTTGCTTAAGAACAGCTTGTACCCGACCAATTTTTCCGGCCATTGTGGCCCATCATATCCTTGACAAACACATTTGAATGCAACCATCCCTTCATTTTTAAAAAAATTCTCAATGGCTAAGGATATATTTTTTGCGTCCATCGCTTCTAGCTCCACAAAGCCTAAAAATTCTTTACGTATCTTTAGTGTTTTGGTATCAAAGAAACGTATTCCAACGGATAATTGTTCCTTTCCTGAAATGTCTGCGCTTTCGTCGTCTACACCCTCACAAAAATCGCTTCTGTAACATATACTCCCAAACATATTTGGCTTCAAGCATATACATTTTTGGGTATTGCCCAAACATTTATATGTTTGATCTCTACCAATATAGAATATGTTTGAAAGCATATTGGTCTAAACAATATATGTTTGGGTAGTCTAAGTTCCAAACATTTTGTATTTTTGCATCCAAATTCAATAATGTTGTCTTCCAAAAAACAATATGTTATTATGTGACCATATAATATGTTTGGAAGCATTTTGCACCCAAAAATATTATATGCTTAAAAAATATTCTCCCAAACAATATTGTGCTCAAAATTTTATTTATTTATTTATATATTTACAATCATAATGAATTATGAAAATAAACAGGTAATATAGGTGCTAACAACATAGGTTTTCGACCTGAATGCTCAAAATTTTGTTTCTGCCCAATTGTATATTCCCCGACATATTTCTCACTTCCACGAGATTTTTTAGTTCTTAGCACCTTTTTCTGTAATACAAACATTGTAGAAGAAATTATTCAATTGTATGATTTTTTTTTTTATTTTAATTTTACCTTTTGCCGGACGGGGATTCGAACAGCGGACCACACAGTTTGTAAGGATCAAAGAAGTAGCTGATCAATTGCCCAAGGAAAAATAAAATGTTAATTTTGTAATAACAAGCAACAGCCACCAACTTAATTCAATATCGCTCCCTGTTAAATAGCGCTCCAAGTTACTAAACACATATATGTTTATAGGCTATTTCTAAATTAATATATGTTTGCATCCAAGCATATTATATTTACAAACATTTTATGTCTCAAACATAATATGTTCTAACATATTAACATATATGTCCCAAACATGTTATGCTAGTTTATGAACATTATATGCTTGCACTCAAAAATATTATGTTTAAAAAATTGTGTTCCAAACATATAATGTTTATAGCCAAACATATGAAAAACAGTCTTTTTCATCCGTGTAGAATGCTACATGAAGTCGCTAGCTTTGCATCTTTCAATATATGGGCTTTAATAACTTCACCACAGTAAATAATTAATTGGTTTTGAATAAGTGGAGACATATATTTTGCATTCCTATTTGCGTTATCGAAGTGTTGTTTTAGAACTGAGTCACCTTTTCGAATAAACAAATTAATAAGGTCTTGGAAGACACCTGGAATATAGTAAAAAATAGTAAAGATTTTGTCAAATAGATCAATAAAATAACTTACCTGTGGAATTGGCTAGGTCATTTTTACCACGAAGTGGTAAATCGTGTGAGCCACAAAAAATAATGGCCGTTAATATAGAAGAAATGATTTTTCTATTCTCTTCAATTAGTTTTTTGTGTGCGGAAACCATCATCACATCGACAGGTGTTTCATGCAAAAACGCATTTGCCTCCTGAGCAGATACTATGTGCCACTTATTGCTAACGTGACTCCGGCACATATCATGCATATGTTGATATCGAGTAAAAGGTTTCACAACAAAAGATCCAAGAACGCCTTTTACATTTTTTGGCGGGAAAAGAACGCAATATAGCTCCTTTCATTTTTTTTTTTTTTTTTTGAATATACAAGCCACGGGGCATAATCCTTAAGCCAGCTATGCAAAAACTTCCTTTTAAGAAATTCTGCATCTGCAGCAAAGTCGTAGTTTGGTGGAGGTGCCCAGTGGTCTTTTAACAAATTGATTTCATCGCTTTTCGAAAAAAAACGAATTTCCTTATATGTGAACTATCTCACTCTTCTTCTTCTACTTTACACAATTCACATGAAATGATGACAATTCAAAACAAATGAGTTACGAGATGTATATTGTAGGATTAATAACTTGTTCACACAACCGAATTATTAAATTTTTACTTCTTTTTCAAGTGAAAAGAAAAACATTTTCAATATATAATTGAACTAACATTAAAAACCAAAAATATTTAAATTTATGATCGACTCTAGGGGGGGGGGGGGGGCAGCTGCCCGTCTTGCCCATGGGTCTAACCACTGCCGTGCCGTGTAGAGCCCATTCACAATTTTCGGTTTTAGTCCCCACTTCTTTCCTACAGCCTTTTTGCACAAGTACAAAGCTATCGTGGCTCTTTTCGTCCTTTCTTCAATAAGAAGCTTAAAATTCAGATTCCTGTCCAAAATAACCCCAAGGTATTTTGTACACTCACGAAAGGGAATTTCAATACTCCTTAGGATATGGGCTTGACTGTGGGAATTAATTTGCATTCTTTGTAGTACATGACTAGTTCTGTCTTTGCAGGATTTACCCCAAGACCATTATCCTTATCATATTTCGCAGTCATCCGGAGGGATCTCTGTATAATATCTCTGAATGATTGTCCTATGACGTTTTCTTTTCTTCTAAAAATGTGCACTTTTTTGCATTTTGCCCGGAAAATGTACTTTTTAAGTTCGTTTCTAAAAAAACAGGCAAAAGTGCGAAAGGGCTTCAAATTCTGTTGTGAAAATAGCGCCACGAATAGAGGCAAATTGCGGGCATTTTCAGCAATTCCAACAAACGAGAGTGCTACGATTGCCCTGTTTCCTTCTTTGAATTCTTTTCTGCCCGCTGAAATGATATAATTTTTTAGGTTGCTGGTAAGATTTTAAAAATGCGAATTCTGTACAGACAAAATGAGGCAAAGCATTTTTTTTCAGAAAAGAAAAAGCCACTATTTTGGCTGATCCTTGATCAACATTCAGAGTTGTCAATCCATTTAATATCGAGCTCGGATGGGCATTGTTGAATGCCCTTCGATGTCTAGAAAAGCCACAATTGTGTTTTCATTGATAGATATGTTAGTGAGCTTTCAATAGAGCTGACTAGTTCATGCAATGCGGTCTCGGTAGACCTGCCCTTCAAGTAGGCATGTTGTCGTTTCGAGATCAACCTTGAATCGATGCTAGTTCTAAGAGAAATATCTATCATCCTCTCCAGAGTCATATGAAGGAATGACGATAAGCTGATTGGTCGGAAATCCTTCGCACTCGAGTGAGAAACTTGTACCGCTTTAGGTATGAAAACGACTTTTTTGACCCCCTAAAGGTGTATGATTATCCGAAAAAACCTTCAACTCTTCTTGGCTTATAGGAAAAATAACATTTTTTCCCAATAAATTTTGGTTTGTTTAATTTCTTTTCTTGTAAAAAATTCGCACTTTTTGCATTTTGCCGGGAAAATGAGCTTTTTCGGTTCTTTTCTATAAAAAAAGGAAAAAGTTCGAAAATATTTCGAATTCTATTGTGAAAATAATGCCACGCAGAGAGGCAAATTGCGGCAATTTTCAGCACTGCCGAAAAACGAGAGTGCTGCGATTGCCCTGTTTGCTCTTTTGAATTCTTTTCTGCCCACTGAAATGATAGGATTTTTTTAGGTTGCTGCCAACATTTAAAAAATTGGCTTCTGTACAGCCAAATGAAGACAAAGTACTTTTTGCAGAAAAGAAAACACCAGCTTATACAAAGCGCTCAAAATCGTGCATGCTTGGTGATGCACATATGCACAGTCGCATCTTGTTCTGTTGGCTTTATTTTACAATGTAAACAAAGCTCATGATGTATTTTGTATTGAATTACATAAACTATGTTAAGAAAATTTTCTCACCATTTATTTACCTTTGAGGATGAATACTTCATGAAATTTCCCGTACAAGTAATTTGTTTTTTTTTTTAACATTTTGGCAGTCAATTTTTCGTCCTCAACGGGTGCATTGACCGAAACAAATAGCTATATGGTAGATGCATCAGCCAAACTCTCCCAGCGCATTTTATCCAGTTTTCAACTCCTGTTACCACTGGATTCAGAAATTATTCGGTTTCGTTTCAGCAAAGTAGCGCAGATGTTAATTCGGCCCATTAAATTTTTTCAGACAATTACTCATGTTTGGATACCTGTAACTTTTGTTTCGACTTTCTCAACATTTTGAAAAACAACTTTTCGACCTAGATCATTATTGATGATTTGGATCTTTATCGACCTTTGATGAGTACGGTGTATTTAACATATTTAGGTGTAGGCCTATAAGTTTATTCCATCCACGCATAAGACGTGTAGCGATGAAATTTTAATTTTGGTACATTTTTGAGTGAGGGAAAGTGAAATTAAATTGTATTGTATTGTATTTTTCTGAAAAAAATTAAAGTGAATAAGCGAAAAACAACATGGTCATACATACATCTTTTGTAACAACCCAGTCAGAAAAAAACCGTCGGAAAAGCGTTGAAAAAGCATTGTAAACGGTTATACACGGTGGGAAAAAGCATTGTTACTACCCCAACATGATAACATCATTCTACGGTGTATCGATTGTATTTAACAACGTTTTCAAAGCGTCATGAAAACAGTATTTTATACGCTTTTCCGATGGTTTAACAAACGCTTTGGCAACCCCAAAATGATAACATCGTTATACGGTGTATCGATGGTTTTTACAACCAATACAAAATTAAACAAAACAAAATAGTGTTTTGAGAAAGTTTCCTTTACTTTAATACCTCCACCATAGGATGGGGGATATACTAAATTTGCCATTCCGTTTGCAACAAATCGAAATATTGCTCTATGACCCCATCAAATATATATATTCTGGGTCGTGGTGAAATTCTGAGTCGATCTAGCCACTTCCGTCCGTCTGTTGAAATCACGCTAACTTTCAAAAGAAATAAGCTGTCGACTTGAAAATTGGCATAAAGAGTTGTTATTGCTGTAGGTCGGTATTCGAAATGGGCAATATCGGACCACTTTTACGTATAGCCCCCATATAAACCGACCCCCAGAATTGGTTTGCGGAGCCTCTTAGAGAAGCAAATTTCATCCGAAAGGGTTGAAATTATGCACGTGGTGTTACTATAGGGTCTCTCATAATCATGCAAAAATGTATCTATATCGGTCCATAATTATATATAGTCCCCCATATTTGACCTCCGGAGCCTCTTGGAGGAGCAAAATTCATCCGATTCGGTTGAAATTTGGTACATTGTGCCGCTAGCTTGGTCCATATCGGTCTATAGTTATATATAGTCCACAGATAAACCGATCCTCAATAACACAAAAATTGGTCCATATCGGTTCATAATTGTATATAGGCCCATATAAAGCGACCCCTACATTTCAATTCTGGATCTCTAATTACCGCGCAAAAGTTCATATTGGTTCGCATATGTAGACTTCCCTATATATACCGGTTAAGAACTGAATTATATACGTATGTAATGTGCTTTTTTGGTTATTATATACCACGGACTAACTTACACTTTAGAAGACGATGCTAAGAAGTTTTAAAATACCTTGTCATCGGAATATTACAACAACCCAATTAATTCGATTGTAGATGACAGTGTTTAGTAGACGTTTCTACGCAATCCATAGTGGAGGGTACATAAGATTTGGCCTGGCTGAACTTACGGCCGTATATACTAGTTTTTGCGTAGGTTAGGTTAGATGGCAGCCCGATGTATAAGGCTCACTTAGACTATTCAGTCCATTGTGATACCACAGTGGTGAACTTCTTTCTTATCATTGAGTGCTACCCGATTCCATGTTAAGCTCAATGACAATGGGCCTCCTTTTTATAGCCGAGTCCGAACGGCGTTCCACATTGCAGCGAAACCACTTAGAAAAGCTTTGAAACACTCAAAAATGTCACTAGCATTACTGAGGTGGGATAATCCACCGCTGAAAAACATTTTGGTGTTCGGTCGAAGTAGGAATCGACCTCACATGACCTTGTGTATGCAAGGCATACTAACCATTGCACAACGGTGGTTAAATGAACTAAAAAAAGGAAAAAAAGTTATATACAAATGTTCGTATATCAAAGAAAATACTTCAGTATTTCTTAAAATTTGTACATTTTACCCCAAATGCGCCAAAAGAAAATTCTTGCAATTTTAACTCGAATCTCGAATTAGTCGAAAAGTATTTACTTATATTTGTGATATCGGCGTGATGTCAGCGTTTGATTTAGTTAAAACTTTCTACAATTGCCTACATTCCTGGTGGGTTCACTGTTTTTTAGTGTATACATTCAATTTATACGAAAAAGGTATATTATCATATTATAAATAAATTCATATCAACATTAATACCTCCATTACTTATCAAAAACCATTAAATATTGATGGAACATGCATTTTCAACGATAATTTGGGGGTAAATATATCAATTAATTGTTTAGCAAGCGTTGTTTCAACGTTAGCTTCCAACGCTGTTACAACGCTCAATATTTAAAACCATCAGGAATTTCTGCCTGGGAAGAATAGGGTTCCCAGACGGGCTTGATTTGGCTTGATTGTCAAGTTTTTTTATGCGTGTCCAGTATAAAGCGAAAAAGTGATTTGTCGATTTGTTTGTAAGTTCATTTTTTCTCTCTAATTTATTCTAGCTATATATACATTTCTAAAAAAAAAAAACATCGAAAGAGCATATTTGTACTATCAATAAAAATATAATTGTATTTATAAGGACTAATATCAATTGCTTGTGTATTCCAAAATCCGAGCTGTTTTTTTAACGAAAATGTTCATATGTTAAATTAGTTTTAAAGTATGAATTTAAAAATACAAAAGATACATTTGATTTGAAAAAAAGTTTCAATTGAAATGAAAAAGGTTTCATTTGATTTGTAAATGGTTCATTTGAAATGTAAAAGGTTTCATTTGATTTGTAAATGGTTCATTTGAAATGTAAAAGGTTTCATTTGAAGTGAAAATAATATATAAAGACTGATTTTTTTACTCTGCGCCACGCTGTGGAACAGGGTATTATAAGTTAGTGCATATGTTTGCAACACCCAGAACGAGACGAGATAGACATAAGGTGTCTTTGGCAGTATTGCTCAGGGTGGGTCCCTGAGTTGATAAAGTCATGCCCGTCTGTCTGTGAACACATTTTTGTGATCAAAGTCTAAGTGGCAATTTTTGTCCAATCGACTTCAAATTTGGCATAAATATGTGTTTTGGGTCAGAATAGAACCTTATTGATTTTGAAAGAAATCGTTTCAGATTTAGATATAGCTCCCATATATATCTTTCGCCTGATTTAGACTTATATGACCACAGTTTTACTCCGATTTACGTAAAATTTTGCACAGCGAATATAATTAACATTTTTACTATGCATGCCAAATTTAAAATGAATAAAATTTTCTAATATCTATCGACCGATAAATCGTAAAGATAGTTTTGCGAAATCGGTTTATATTTGAAGTCTAGAGATTTTCTAAGAAGTCTAAAATATATTGCCCAAATCAGTTCAGAAAATATGGGGAATAAACCTTTATATATAGCACTCAACATATTTGACGGATTTGATATGGTATCGGAAATGTGAAACTACAAAGTGGTGCAGGGTATAATATATTAGCTTGTTTTTTTCGTTTACATTGTCTCTCTTATGTTATGTTTACATTTTATGATATATTAAATTCAATATGAGTGTTGTTATTTGTCAAGTTTTTTTTTTGTCAATGTCAAGCTTTTTGACAAATTGGATAAACATATTTGCACAGTACAATTTAATACATATTAGTGACTCTTAGGGCATAAGGAGCCTAAACAGTAATTTGAATTTTACCTTCTTCCAATTCTAGTGAAGGTTTGAATAGGACTTATTTTTAAGACAACACGTAAGACGTAGTTTCATTTATAATTGTAAAAGATCCCGAGCCAAAGAAGCTTAGAATGGAGGTAAGGATACCTTTAAGACACAATTCTCTTAAAATTTGAATTTTGCGTACTTTATTTAAGTACCATCTTCTTCTTTATTTGCCTATTCGATTTTCGAATGTTGGCGACCAAAATGCAAATACAATAATATTATTATTTAGTTTTATAGCTACATATGTTACTCAATCAATTATTTTTTATAATATCGGTAAAAGTCTCTCTGTTTCTGGCTTCGCTTAGCAGATTTGTGATATCGCGTATGCCGGTCCAATGTTGAATTTAGGAGACCAATTTAAATTTATGTTTTTTTTTTCTGTGATATCAAACTCCACTTCAAGTCGAAATTATGCACAACTAAAAAACAGTGGCAGAGAAATGTGTCTTCTTGCTAAGAAAAGTTCGCATTCGTATTTTAAGGACATGAAATCTTTGGCAATCATGACAATATGTTTGTGGATGAAATATTATTTTTAGTTAAAGTTCGATCACTTTTTATGTTGATCAAAATCGCTTCTTATATATTTTGATCAACATAAAAATTAGATTTATTAGACTAGATTTTCCAAAACAAAAATAAAAAGGCAATCGATTTTGAAGATTACAAAAGGTCTACGCGCAAAGAAAACAAACACGTTTGCGCGCTCACAAAAAATCGCTTCTGTAACATATACTCCCAAACATATTTTGCTTCAAGCATATGTATTTTTGGGTATTGCCCAAACATTTATATGTTTGATCTCTTCCAATATATAATATGTTTGAAAGCATATTGGTCTAAACAATATATGTTTGGGTAGTCTAAGTTCCAAACATTTTGTATTTTTGCATCCAAATTCAATAATGTTGTCTTCCAAAAAACAATATGTTATTATGTGAACATATAATATGTTTGGAAGCATTTTGCACCCAAAAATATTATATGGTTAAAAAAAATTCTACCAAACAATATTGTGCTCAAAATTTTAGTTGTGTTCCTTTACGTACTACTAGTTACTACTTTTACTAGTTTTTACTAGAAACCGTTCCTCAACCCCAAAAAATAGTAAAAGTAGTAAACAATTTTAAGAGAACAATGTCAAAATGCATGTCTCTTTTAAAATTTTTTTACTACAAGTTACTCGACAAATTCTTTCGAGTAAAAGTTGTAGATATGTCATGACAAAAATAATTATTTGTTTTCAAATTTTCCAAACTAAAGTACACACAAAAAAATAACTGCAAATAAATATTAACAACTTTATTTGTATGTAAAATCTGCTGATGCTCAACAAATTTGTCTATTGAATATGAGGCATTTGTTGTTGAAATGTGTTTGTAGATGCTTGACAGAGGAAATAATAGAAATATTCAGAATTTTCAACAAATTGTTTTGTTGCGAAAATAGTTGACTGCTATCGATATGAAAACAAAAACAAAAATACAAGACTGGTTACGCGCACATCGCTGAGAACATGTACGAAAGCTAAAAGAGGTATGCGAAGAATGCCGTTAGAACAAAATGAGTATGAGCACATGCACGTGTATGATAGCAAGCAAAGAGCTCATTAATCAGAGAATACAGAAAAACATTTATAAATGTCTGTGAAAAACTTATATTTTTCAATTTGGTAGTTTCTTAAATGTGTTTGTTGTATGAGATAATTAATAAAACCATATTAATATCGGGATTAGAGTTATTACAATTCTAATTAACTAGAATATATATCACTGGGCAAAAAGTTGTCAAAATGTTTGCTAGACCATGGACTACTCAAATTTAAAATCGTCATACATTTACAAAACTGAGTATAGGATTTTCGACACAAAAATGTTACATGTTCCCCGTCCAAAAATAGCATTTTGGTCATATTCATTCTCTGTATGTACCTAACAAAATATCTCCAAAATTGTTCCAGCAATTTTGCAATTTTGGTGCAATAATTCTGTCAATTTCAATTTAATTTTTGTCAATACACCAATAAATTTGTTACAGGTCATTGATAGACTCCAACAAACCACATAAATACAAATTTTTTCGTTCAAATTCAAAAATATTTGTTGAGGATTAAACGTAACTTTCAACAACAAATATTTTGTACTGTTGGAAGCTCAACAAATTACTTACAAATTATGTTATTGAGAACACAAATTATTTGTTGCCTTCTGATGGTAACGATTGCTAACAACTTTTTTGTAATAATGGTTATTAAAAGTACAAATTAGTTTGTTGCAGGAAAATTAACAAATTTTGTTATTGGTTTTCCAACAAAAGTTATTGGTTCTCAAACTTATTTTTATCTGTGTAGTTCCAAATAGCTTTTTTTTGGAAATAATTCTGTAACTTTTTAATGGATTAAGATATCATCATAATTTTTTCTTTGTGCCAAAGCTGAAATGTTTTTCTCTATATTTAGAGGTTTGTAGGTCCCTAGTGAATTCACGGGCTGGTCTATAGACGTTGGAAGTTGGACACCTCGGATGTATGAAATTTAGTGTTACTTGGCAAACGCGCAATTATGCACCGATTTTCATGATTTTTGCTTTGCTGGATAGAACTTATAAACTACCATAAAAAGATTGTGTATGTGTGCGAATATATCTAATATTTGCGAGATAGGGCCTTACAATTTATTTTTTTGCAAAATTTGAACAAAGTGGGGTCTTTATTTTGAGTCTAGAAGGACTACATTCCTTATAAAATTCTACGTATTCTGGAGGACAATTTTGTGCACCTTTGTGCTTTAGATTTAACGTGTAGACTCCACAATTTGGAATTTCAAAACAATGCCGAACCAATACCACTTGTTTCGAAAAATAGTACCAAAACATTGACCGACCAAATTCGGCACACCCTTTAATGGACCAAAAGTACCTCTACGTTTTGAATTTCATGCAAATCGGATAAAAGTTTTAATGTCTATGTCATGAAGACCCCAATTGGGGGTTCGGTTCATATGGAAGCAAAATCGAAACATAGGCCGAAGTAGTTCCATGTTCAAAATTGACCTGCATGTAGAAGAAAAACGTGTCTGGTAAAATTTCAGCACTATAGGTTCATTATTGATGGAAGTAGCCTGATTACAACAGATAGCCAGACAGAGAGGCATCGTCTTATAATTTCTCCCTGATCAAGACTATATATACTTTCTATAGTCAGAATTCGTTATTTGTATGTGTTACAAACGGAATGAAAAACCCCACCTTATAAGATACTGATAATATGCGCTATTACTCTACTTTATGGCCCAGAAGCCAGAGTTTTACTTTGATTAAAATTTTTGCAAAAGGAGTACTTTTTATAACAAAGTAAAAACCATAGCTTCTTTCTATCGTAATAAGGATTTCGAAGTTTCCTGCAAAAAATCTGCCATTTGTCAAAAAAATTTCGATATAAAAGTATTTAATTTACCTACATGCTTTGAAAATATTTATTCAAATCACAATGCTTTTTTTGTTTTTTATTTGACATTTTTACAATTTTTACTATATTTTCGTTCCTGTACATTTAACAAATATAGAAATCTGAGAGCATTTTCAATATTTCTCTCTTTTACTACTTTTTACTACGAGTAAAGTAAAGGAAAAATAAAATGTTAATTTTGTAATAACAATCAACAACCACCAACTTAATTCAATATCGCTCCCTGTTAAATAGCGCTCCAAGCTACTAAACACATATATGTTTATAGGCTATTTCTAAATTAATATATGTTTGCATCCAAGCATATTATATTTACAAACATTTTATGTCCCAAACATAATATGTTCTAACATATTAACATATATGTCCCAAACTAGTTAGTTTATGAACATTATATGCTTGCACTCAAAAATATTGTGTTTAAAAATTTGTGTTCCAAACATATAATGTTTATAGCCAAACATATGAAAAACAGTCTTTTTCATCCGTGTGGAAAACGTGTAACGAAAACGATTTTATTTTGTTAGAGTTTTTGAACCAACAACACAGTCCATTTCGTTTATATCAAGCACTGTTCTTTTCTGACTTTAAATCTTTAATAGGACTCATTTTTCAGTTTCATAGTAAAATTTAATATAGTTGTATGTAATGTTGAACATCTCTTCGGAATCTTCCGAACATATCTGGAATATATGTAAAAACCAAAAAAAAAAACTTGTTGGTGTTCGGTCGAAGCAGGGATTGAACCCACAACCCTTGGTATGCAAGGCGGACGTACTAACCATTGCTCCACGGTGCCCCACTAAATGTATGTTTGTTTAATAGGCACGTGTGACTGTTGATGACAATAACAGCTAATGGAAGTGAGTAAGATGGGAGGGCAAATGCAATTAGCCAGAAAAAGATTGTTTTTGTGTTTTTTGTGTTTCTTTTTTTTTTTTTTTTGAGTTAGTCTTAGTCAAATAAACTTCCTTACAGCGAAGAGCAAATGAGAAATGATCTGTGTTTGTCTAAAATTTCGTTTGGGAGGAAAGAAAGAATTTTTGACAAAAAGTCAATCTTAAACTTGTATATCCCTAATCCCAGAAGCCACCGTCGCGCAATGGTTGGCATGCCCGCCTTGCATACACAAGGTCGTGGGTTCGATTCCTGCTTCGACCGAACACCAAAAGTTTTTCAGCGGTAGATTATCCTACCTCAGTAGTGCTGGTGACATTTCTGAGGGTTACAAAGCTTCTCTAAGTGGTTTCACTGCAATGTGGAACGCCGTTCGGACTCGGCTATAAAAAGGAGGTCCCTTGTCATTGAGCTTAACATAGAATCGGGCAGCACTCAGTGATAAGAGAGAAGTTCACCAATGTGGTATCACAATGGACTGAATAGTATAAGTGAGCCTGACACATCGGGCTGCCACCTAACCTAACCTAACCAAATCCCAGAATAATAAACAAAATATTATCGCGAGGCCAAAGATTCCTTGTTCTTAAAATACAAATGCGTTGTTGCTTGTCATAGCATTGCACTAACATAAAGTTTTTTATCTTGTCCAAATATCCATAAACTTTTACAATGACATCGTTTTGTCATTACAATTGATTCGGGTAGCTTTATATGAACGAATTTTATGTTTAGGTCAATTTGGCTTTAATAATTCTGAAAACCTCTTCAAATGAAATCGTCTTTAAATTTGTTGAGTTTTTGTATCTTGGCTACAAAGCAAAAAACGTTCAAAAACAGGAGATTTACTTTAACGCTTTATTTGAAAGAAGATTTTTACTGAAAGATATTTCAATAATATAATGATGGGCTTATATGTGGCATATATTTAGTATTTTTGTGGGAATTATGACAAACAGAAAAAAATAACGTCAAGCAAGTTGTTCACTTTCCCAATGTACGGGGGTTGCGCGTTTAATCACTGGGATCCTCGTTGGAGCAAAGTGGGAACTTACCAAATCACACAGAAAATACACTTTTTAGCACAAAAGTGTCAATTGGATGTAACCCAAGAGCGTAAATATAAACGGACCGAAAATAAAACAATAACCTTTTAATGCACTTCAAACAAATTCAGGAACTTTAATTAATTGAATTTCTTTTTTACAATTTTCTCTCGACTTTAACTAGTAACACGTTCGCTCGTGAACAAACTATTAACTTATATCGAAGAAAGGCAACTGTAAACAAAATATCCCATGCATACGCGGGAGTGATCACAACCGGTTTTTTTTCGAAAGTAGCAAAAACGATAACTCAATATATTCGTAAATTTTTAATGGAAAAATTAAATTTCTTGGCGGTAACAATACCGTTGATAAACATTAAATTGTTGGATTTTTTTGGTTCCATTTGCTTTTTTGTGAAAATGTAATATTAAGGACGGTGTTGAAGAGTCTCGACAAGTAAAAATTTTCTTGTACATAGTACATTTGGCTTTCGAAGAAGACACCAAATTAAGTCGAATAATAATGACGTAGGTTAGGTTGGACGAATACTATGTTGGAAGCGTTCAAAAACGAGTTGGAAGTACAAAGAAAATACATTCGGGATGTTTTCTTATTTCCGTTTACATTGAAAATAAAAAAACGAAAACCGGTTTTTCTGATATTAAAAACACCGTTTCTACCTGTTTATACGGCACGCTCTTGTTATTATATATCCATATATCTAATCGTCTTTCGACCCATCCTACTTACCAAGCTCTCATCTACTACTGGCACATCTGAACTCGGGTCAATCAGAATTCTCTCGCGAATAATACGGTCGCCGCATATAATTTTTACAATTGCAGTTGGCCTCAAAGTAACAGTCTCAACAATGCGATAGCATGTTAACAATGAATCTTCTTCTTCCTTCTCTTTCTATGGGAGCTAGAAGCTTTGGAGGGACGTGGCACAACCGTTTTGGAGGAAACGGTACCATTATTTCCATATCTAGGCGAACGAGGTCTTTTACTGCCACCTGAGCACGTACGAGGTCCCGGGGAAGAAGATCTGGATGAGCTAATTTCGACTCGGACGATCTAGGTCCAAACCGTTTAACCAACCCTCCGCTGGACGAACGTGATCCAGGTTTATGAAACATATACATACAATGAAACAGTCTGCATTCTTTCAGAGTAGTCCATACTTAAAAATTTGCGGCAAAAACGTACACTAGTAGAAAAAAGGCGGTACGTGGCCATTAACGTTTGGTATTATTTGATTGGTTCACGTTACCTTCTCATTTTGATACCACTTTCTATCAAATCATTTACATCCGGTATTATTATGGTATTAACTATCACATACCCGTAGCATATGATATGTCGCCGTTGCTAAAAACTAAGTTGTCGCCTTAGTAGTTTAGTTTGTTCACATAAAGTAAACAGACGCGTTAATTGCAATATTTCTTGGAAAACATGATGACTGAAAAAACTAAATTTGTGGATATAGCGAAGTAAGTATAAAATGTTTTAGTATTATTAATGTTTACTAATTCGGATGAGAGCATTAGATACGTAAGAGACATACAAAAGCTTTCCAAATCTCACAACAGACAGCTTGAGGCATACAGAGCCTGTGATGGGACATAAAATTCAAAGTATAATTTTGCACGAAAAAAATGGTGAAGTGTATGTACTATATATTTTATAAATGTATTAAAGGAAAAGTCATTGTTACGTGTGTTTTATTGAACTAATATGTATTATAACAATAAATACCGGATTTGCATTAAACCCAATACCGTTTTGATATTATTTGCTAATACCACACTGTTTATACATCAATAACATAATGGTATAAATATTAATACCGCTTAGGTATTATTTTTAATACCATTTTGATATTTTCATAATACCGTATGGTACATTCATGATTTGTGTACCGCCTGTACCGTTCGGTATTGATATTGTACCATACGGGGTTGGCTAACTATCAATAACGTACGGTATTGATTTGTGCCCGTATGGTAATAATTTTTCTATGGGTGTAGAGGATGATCTTTTAAACAAACTCGGCACACAATTCTAGGCTTTCCCAAGCGATTCTCGTTTCTGTAGTTTTTTGCTTTAACCGTGATCCTGAAGAAATTAAAAAAGATTACATAAAAAGATTCAATGTTAGTTTGTTGGTAAAACCATTATCATTAACTTTCAAATTCTCGTTTTGAGTCTGCCATTTATATCGTCTCATCATTTCTTTTAAATACTCCTTTTTCCATCGGATGTATAATCTTTGGTTGGGGGCCTTCACTCTCTGTCAACGGTTTACTATGGAAACTGGTTCTTCGCCGATAACTGGCTCAGGTGGAAATAGTATTGGAATATCAATTAAAAAATGACCAGGTGTCAATGCATCCATACATAAGGCATCGTCTAACAAAGGACAGAGATGTCTTGAGTTCGGACACGATTCTTCGAATGTATACTTTAAATTCAATGCAAATCTATTAAAATTATGTTTAAAGGACTTGACTCCTGCTTCCCAAAGCTCTCCCATATACGGGGCGCCCGCAGGATTAAAATGCCAATTAAGCCCATAATTTCAGAAGCTGCACGCAAAGAAAAAAAAAACGTTTGGAAAACGTGTACCGAAAACGTTTTTCTTTTGTTAGAGTTTTTTGAATTGCTTCGAAAATTTTAAACTTTTATCACCAAAAAAATTCGTTTGTTACAAAATTTTTATTTTTTCAATAAAAAAAGTTATTTTTGAAACATCAACACAGTCCATTTCGTTTATATCAAACACTGTTCTTTTATGACTTTAGGTCTTTAATAAGACACATTTGACAGTTCAAAATTTAATATAGTACAATGTAATGTTGACATTTGTTCTGAATCTGCCGAACCTATCTGGAATATATGTAATAAAAAAAAAAAAAAAACTTTGGTCGAAGCAGGGATCGAACCCACGACCCTTGGCATGCAAGTCGGACGTAGTTACCACTGCTCCACGGTGCCAAACTAAATGTTTGTTTCTGTTAAATAAACTTTGTATATTCGGTTCGTGGGCGCCGCAAGCTATGCTATATAAATATAACTTATATGGATATTTATCTATTGATGACCATAACAGCTACATAGCTCAGTGGTTAGTGTGTTGGCTTACAAAGTTCATGGTCCGCGGTTCGATTCTCCGTCCAGGCGAAAGGTAAAAAAATTTTAAAAATTTATAAAATCGTATAATTTCTCCTACATTGTTGGTATTACAGGAAAAGGTGTTAAGAACTAAAAAACCTCGTGGATGTGAGAAAGATGTGAGGGAAAATGCAATTAGCAAGAAAACAATGTTTTTTTTTTTTTTTGAGTTTGTCTTTATGAAATTGTTTTTACATCCTGGAAAAGAATAAACGTTTATCACAAAAAGTATATACTTTTCTTCCAAATACACTTCATTACAGCGAAAAGCAAATGAGAAACGAACTTTGTTTGTCTAAAATTTCGTTTGGGAGGAAAGAGTTATTTTTTTGCGTATGTGGCTAATTTAATTGCTTTGGAGGCCCCAACAAAATTAGGGCATCCCCTACGAGCGATAAACCTTGCAAACGCGGCCATGAAAGTAACCATCGGCAAATAACTCAAAGCCTCCAAATGAATTGCTCGCCTTGCAAAACATATGAAAAGGACAGAGAGGTCTCGAGTTCAGACAAGATTCTGATTAAACAAGCTCTACCTGTATAATTTTTTATATCATACGGTCCAGCCAAATCTACACCGGTCCGTGTGAAAGGTCTGTCAAGTATTATTCTTGATGGCGGCAAAGGCGCCATAATCTGGCTACGTGCATATCCTGCAACGGCCAATCACTGTATTTATTAAATTTCTTACCCGAAGAATCCAATCGTATTACGTCATCATTAATAGGTTCCCTCCATGCAACGTAGCGATGTGAACAAAACACACTAGGAGCCTTGAGAATCTGCACTTATTTGGTAAAACTAAGGAATGTCTATCACTAAAGCCTAAATTCCTTTCTAACCTGCTCTAAGCAATCCATTCCCGTCCACAAAGGGATTTAAACTAAGTAATGGGATATTTCTGGAAACAGTCTCACCCTTTGATAACATATAACATGGGTAATATGGCTTTTGCGAAATAGTAACTAATCGTTCCTTAACACCTTGTAATTCCGTGGAAGAAATTCGTAATTCTGCGTGTGCCTCTCTTTTCCCCTTACCCTCACTTTCATGAGGCTCCGTTAGTGCTACCTACGTTAGCTAACGAACTTTTAAACCGCTCTATGAACATATCTGTCATCTTCCATATATATTCCTTATGTCGGTTAGGAACTTAACTGTTGAAAAATTTTCAGTTAAAGTTAACCGGAAAGAAGATATTTGCAATTTTATTTCTGTTAACTGGCAGTTAAAGCCTAACGGAGCTACATGAAATTGGCCGTTAGTTGCATTAATAAAACGCCAAACATACGTCGTAATACGTAGCGCTCCTGAATAGCATGAAAATCTATCAAAATCTATCTGTTCCTCATGTTGAAACTTGATAAGTTTGGCTTCTGGCCTTTGTTATAAAATTGGATTAGTTCTTATTTATCTGGGCGTGTACAACAGGGTAAATTTGGCGACACTCTATACAAGAAGATTTCAGTTAAGTCAGTGGTTCCGCAAGGTAGCCATTTGAGCCCCATTATTTTTAACCTTTTTATAGATGATTTACCAAATGTTATCAAAAATTCTTTTGTTTTAATGTATGCTGACGACGTACAAATCTTTAGATCGTTCTCTGATCCCATTGAGCAAGTTTTGTTGCAACATGATCCTGACAGCTTTTCTTTCTGGTGTGATGTGAATTTAATGCAGCTACCCAGCAAAACCTAGGTAACCACATCTCATTACAATTTACATTACCAGGAGTAAAGCTGTCATTACACGTTGCATTACATTGCGGCGAGTTATAATGACTAATTTGTAATGACAAAAATAAATACTTCTCGGTAATTTTCGAATTGTTATTCTCAAATTTTAGGCAGTTGTAGTTAACGAATTAATAAAATAGAATAAATGATGGTACCATTAGGTATAATTATTCACATAATCGAGCACTTATATTTTTCCGTTAAGAAATTTTTATCAAAAATATTTCATTATAATTGTGTTTAGTGACATTATCATATTATGTTTTAAATAAATGCTTTCTTATACGTCATTCACATTACACTTCCAAAATGCGCTTAAACTAAATTTCAAATGCCATTAGCCTTATAAAAAAAGAGACTTAAAATCTACTTTTAGTAGATTTCGAACCTTATGTGAATTGGATATATTATAACGTAATTCACGAATCCAACTCACTTAAACAACCTACATTTATTTCTATTTTAAGTGTGAAATTAAATTGCGTGTAATCTTATTGAGATTATTTATTAGATTTTTTGTTTATTTATACAATATTCGTGTCTATTCAAGTAGTTCTCCTATTACAGCATCACTCGCCATATTTTGATCCATTGTAATCGGCGATATAAATCAATATTTTCGAGATTTGGATGTCTGAGACAATAAGTGGCTATTTTGCAAGCTTTGGCGTATCTACGATTAAGTCATTACATATTAGGTGATTATATACTTTAAATGCACTACTTATTTTATGACCGAAAGTATGCCTGGGGAGAAGTACTTTCCTTCTAGGACATACGCATGTAAATGTAATCCGAAGCGATGCCAATTAATAAGTGGTTATTAATTTTTAAATAGGCTTACCTACAAGATTACCGGGTAATGAGAGTTTTTGCTGGGTAAATATTAAGAAATGTAAATTAATGTCTTTTTACAGAATCAAATACTTCCCAATTTCATACAAGCTTAACATAATAGCCATGAACTTGATATAGTAGATTTTTTCTTGATATTGGATCATGTTTAATCGTAGATTAAACTTTAGGCAACATATATGTATAATAGTTAACAAAGCTCTTAGTTCTCTCGGATTTATGAAACGATGGAGTAAGGAATTTTGTGATCCTTCAATCTTGAATATGGATCTGTTATTTGGGATCCGGCATACACCATTTATTCAAATAAAATTGAATCTGTTCAATTCACAGTTTCTTTTGTTTCACCTTCGTAGTCACGGATGGAATTTCAATACACTTCCTTCATATGCGTTTAGGCTCAATATGAGTAAACTTCCTACCCTTAGTAATCGTAGAAAAGTGTTGAACATTACTTTCATAATGAAAATCTTGCATGGTTATATCAATTCCGAGTTTATCCTTAACCGCCTCATGATTAATGCTCCTATTAGACCAACAAGGAATTTTGGGAGCCACCGTGGTGCAATGGTTAGCATGCCCGCATTGCATACACAAGGTTCGATTCCTGCTTCGACCGAACACCAAAAAGTTTTTCAGCGGTGGATTATCCCACCTCAGTAATGCTGGTGACATTTCAGAGGGTTTCAAAACTTCTCTAAGTGGTTTCACTGCAATGTGGAACACCGTTCGGACTCGGCTATAAAAAGGAGGTCTCTTGTCATTGAGCTTAACATTGAATCGGGCAGCACTCAGTGATAAGAGAGAAGTTCACCTATCACAATGGACTGAATAGTCTAAGTGAGCCTGATACATGGGGCTGCCACCTAACCTAACAAGGAGTTTTGAATTTCTATCAATTCAATACTATCAAAAAGATTTTGCAAATAATGATCCCTTCCGACGAATTTGTTATGATTTGAATTCACATTATGACATATTTGATTTCTCTGGCAATAAACAACCTTTGAAACGAAAACTTATAATACATCTAAACTCAATTTGAAGTGTTAAATTATTATAAAATTATTCTTGATATATATATATATATATATATATATATATATATATATATATATATATATTATATATATATATATATATATATATATATATATATATATATATATATATATATATATATATATATATATATATATATATATACATATATATATATATATATATATATATATATATATATATATATATATATATATATATATATATATATATATATATATATATATATATATATATATATATATATATATATATATATATATATATTTTGCTTCAAGCATATATATTTTTGGGTATTGCCCAAACATTTATATGTGTGATCTCTTCCAATATATAATATGTTTGAAAGCATATTGGTCTAAACAATATATGTTTGGGTAGTCTAAGTTCCAAACATTTTGTATTTTTGCATCCAAATTCAATAATGTTGTCTTCCAAAAAACAATATGTTATTATGTGAACATATAATATGTTTGGAAGCATTTTGCACCCAAAAATATTATATGCTTAAAAAAAATTCTCCCAAACAATATTGTGCTCAAAATTTTATTTATTTATATATTTACAATCATAATGAATAATGAAAATAAACAGGTAATATAGGTGCTAACAACATAGGTTTTCGACCTGAATGCTCAAAATTTTGTTTCTGCCTAATTGTATATTCCCTCACATCTTTCTCACTTCCACGAGATTTTTTAGTTCTTAGCACCTTTTTCTGTAATACAAACATTGTAGAAGAAATTATTCAATTTTATGATTTTTTTTATTTTAATTTTACCTTTTGCCGGACGGGGATTCGAACAGCGGACCACACAGTTTGTAAGGATCAAAGAAGTAGCTGATCAATTGCCCAAGGGAAAATAAAATGTTAATTTTGTAATAACAAGCAACAACCACCAACTTAATTCAATATCGCTCCCTGTTAAATAGCGCTCCAAGCTACTAAACACATATATGTTTATAGGCTATTTCTAAATTAATATATGTTTGCATCCAAGCATATTATATTTACAAACATTTTATGTCCCAAACATAATATGTTCTAACATATTAACATATATGTCCCAAACATGTTATGCTAGTTTATGAACATTATATGCTTGCACTCAAAAATATTGTGTTTAAAAATTTGTGTTCCAAACATATAATGTTTATAGCCAAACATATGAAAAACAGTCTTTTTCATCCGTGTAGATGATACTTTGCAAAATCTGTAAATAGAAAAAAATATAAATAGAAAATACATATTTTTGTTTTAGTTTTGTTTGTTGTATTTTTATTGTTTTGTTTTGTTTCATATTTTTACCATACCACTTTTTGATTGAAAACATATTCTTATATTCCTATATATGTGATAAAATGATGGAGTTGATGGGATTGGTCAATTTCACGAAATAAAATTGCTCACTAAAAAAATTAATAAAAAATATATTATTTTAGTCCGTTTAATGGAAACACGCTTCAATGGAAAATGGTATTCATATTTCATGATTGCTTACCTTCAATAAACGTAGAAAGTTTTCCATTTTTAACAATACCACAAAACACAAACACAGGTAATTTCAAATGCGTTCTGCAAAATATTTTTTCAAACCTTTACCACGTGGCCATTTGTTGTTGCACACTTTAGTTATTTTAACCCTTTGCTATGATTTGTTTTTGCGTTCAAAATATTTATCCACACATTTCGAACGCAACAGACAGAATGTCGCCAATCATGTTTTTCAATTTACGCGAAAGACAAAAATCCAACCGTTCGTTACGAGTTACTTTCACAGACTGATCTCTCCATCATACGTTGTTGAATAAATACCCATTCTCTAGTTCTCTTTTCGCTCTTTTCCATCGCTCAAAATTATTCAATTTCAATTACAAAGGTGATTGGATCAATCACATGTTTAATTGTGTGTAATCACGTTTGTTACTGAAAATTATTTCCAAATTGGTTAACAAATTGATTGAATCAATTAATACTTTAATTGAAAATGTAACAAATATCAATCATTTTTTAAATTGGTTTTTATTCGGTTTGATTGAATAATTAATTGAATCAATTAAAATATTACTTGAATCCGTTTCTAAATGCAATTAAGTGTTTGATTGAAAAAATTCGGTGATAATTTTTTGTATGTAGGAAGTTTTGGAAGTTGCAATGGAATCTTAAGGCTGGATTCGAACTTCTCTAATATGGTTACTCCCGCACATGCATGGGCAGAGAGAATAAAACCACAAGGGGACGAAAATTTCTCTTCTACGGAAACAACAAATGCCAACCGTATATATGTCACTCAATACCTGCAGCGTTGGTATTACCGACGTTGCGGTCGAAGCGCTGTTTTGATAAATTGATTATAAAGGCATCGGCAGTTATAATTTCAAATTGTCTGCTAAAAATTTAAATAGAATGAAAAGATTTATATAAAAGAACATTTGTTATTACAAAGTAGGTTCTAAATCCTATTTTCCTTAAGTTTCGTAAAGCCGGCACTGAACTGGGCGACTCCGACGCAAACTGTATGATATTTGAGAGAAGCGCCGACAAAAACTGCATGATATTAGAGAAATTTTCCTCATGACAGCCACCTACTCATGTAGTTGGGAGCCACCGTGGTGCAATGGTTAGCATACGTACCTGGCCTTCATTAGCCATTTTCCGTGTGGTAACAAGTCAAATTTGTATATGTATATAAATAATAATGTATCCTTGGGAGAATCATATTTTACACGTAGATGCTTAATCTTTCCACTTATTTACTAGAAAATATTAAAGGCAGAAAGGCTCAGTATCCCAGGCCGAACATATAGTGAGAGATATAAAGGTAGAGTTGCCAGATCATGAACTAAACACACCCTGAAACTGTGATTGACTGCAAAACGGCAAGATGGTATAAATTCTATTCATGAAATCTAACGGAACTAATGTTATAAAAAATGAATTTCATACAGAGATTGACTTTAAATAGTCCAAAGTATTTGTAAATTTGTCCCTTTTGCTCCGGATCCGGCTCGAAGGACAATGTTCACTTTTCCAATGTACTGGGGGTGCTCGTATAATCACTGGGATCCTCGTTGGAGCAAAGTGGGAACTTACCACCTCCCAATCACACAGAAAATACATCCTTTAGTTCAAAAGTGTCAACTGGATGTAACCCAAGAGCGTAAATATAAACCTACCTATAATAAAACAATAACCTTTTAATTCACTTCAAACGAATTCAGGAACTTTAGTTAATTCAATTTCACTTTTACAATTTTATGTCGACTTTAACTAGTAACACGTTCGCTCGAGAACAAACTATTAACTTATATTGAGGAGAAGCAACTAGTAAACAAAATACCCCATGCCATAGAGAATAAAAAGACAAGAGGACGAAACTGTGAAGCGAAACTGCATGAGTAGGTTAGGTTAGGTGGCAGCCCGATGTATCAGGCTCACTTAGACTATTCAGTCCATTTTGATACCACATTGATGAACTTCTCTCTTATCACTGAGTGCTGCCCGATTCCATGTTAAGCTCAATGACAAGGGACCTCCTTTTTATAGCCGAGTATATATATATATATATATATATATATATATATATATATATATATATATATATATATATATATATAATATATATATATATATATATATATATATATATATATATATATATATATATATATATATATATATATATATATATATATATATATATATATATATATATGTATAT
>NC_134397.1:101102602-101205983 GCF_050003625.1 Haematobia irritans | reverse complement strand
TATATATATATATATATATATATATATATATATATATATATATATATATATATATATATATATATATATATATATATATATATATATATATATATATATATATATATATATATATATATATATATATATATATATATACATATATATATATATATATATATATATATATATATATATATATATATATATATATATATATATATATATATATATATATATATATATATATATATATATATATATATATATATATATATATATATATATATATATATATATATATATATATATATATATATATATATATATATATATATATATATATATATATATATATATATATGTATGTCAATCGCATTGTTTGGGGACACAAAAAAGTTTTAACTTTTTTTACATACATAACTTCGTACCATTCCCCCCTACCCTATATATCCCGATTTTTTACCAATATGACCACGTAATACTAAGGTATATCCATTTAACTATATATCGTTTTATTTGGGGTCCGTCATCTACGTACCGTTTACTTCTGGGACATGTCCTCAAACAGAACGGTTTGTATACATAAATTAAAGGTTGCCAGATCTTAACGGAATTTGAACGCGTCGTCCATTCGGCTTTGGCTTCCGTTTGTGTTTTCTTTGTCATAAAAACCAATATTTGGCTGAAATGTGGCAGTGTTTAAACATTTCTAATAACAAATTGTGCATCAACGATACATGAAAATGTGGTTCATTTTTATTTTGTACATTGGGATATTAACAACGGAAAAAATGTGTCTGGCAGATTAAAGTAAAACTTTGAACAGGCAACTTACACAATATAAAGGACATATAATTCAGGACAAATAAAGAAATTTTAATTGAAAAAGCATATATTGCGTCAAAATTTGAACAATCATTAAATAAGATTGTTTTTTCGAAAATACAATAATTTTCCGTCGGCACCATACTTAGGTGGCCTACCCAAACCTAGTACCAAGACTAAAAAAAGAAATAAAACAGTAAAAAGGAATAAGTAATGCTTTATTCCTAAAGATTCGAGTTTTGCCGCTGAAAGCAAAAATAATTCTGTAAAAGCAGAATAACATTACAAGTTTTTAGCTAATTTTCTTATAGCATGGTGGGGAGTGACCCAACGCAAGAATTGAAGATGTTTACTTTCATTAAAATAAATTATTAAAGAAAAGTAACCCTGAAAACATTGCTATTTTAGCGCGATAATGCCAACTTAACAATACAATACCAAAACGAAAATATTCATCAAATTTATTTGCCCTCTTGATCGAAGCTTAGCTCACGGCTTTTTACTGTTCAGTTTTTGTTTGTTATTCTGGGCACTAAAAAATGTGCACAATTGGTCGTAACTTTTGTAAAAAATGAAGCCACTTTTCGAAACAATGATAAAATATTTGAATTTTCAACAATCGATATCTCGAAAACTAAGCACTTGTTGGCAAACGTTTTTTTCTCGTTAGAAAACACCACTTATTCTCAATATGCATTTGTGGTCTTAAATTTGGAAAAATGCAGCCATTTTTCGAAAAAGTGGTCAAATATTTAAATTTTCAATAATCGATATCTCGAAAACTAATCATTTTTAGCAAAATTTTTACTAAATATTTTCTTTTTAAAATACACCATTTATTCCCAATATGCATGTTTAGTCTTAAAATTTTTAAAAAATGCAGCAATTTTCAACAAAATGGTAAAATGTTTGAATTTTCAACGATCAAAATCTCGAAAACTAAGCATTTTGGGCCAACTTTGTACTTAACATTTTCACTTTAGAAAACACCATATATACCCAGTATGCATGTTCTGACTCAAGTTTTGTAAAAAAAATGCAGCCATTCTTCGAAAGTGTTAAAATATTTGAATTTTCAACGATCGGTGTCTCGAAAACTAAGCAGTTTTAGCAAAATTTGTACTTCATATTTTCTTTATTTATTCTTAATATGCATGTTTTATCCTAAATTTTGTAACAAAAGCAACCATTTTTCGAAAAAGTGGTAAAATATTTGAATTTTCAACGATCGATATCTCGAAAACTAAGCATTTTGAGCACAATGCGTACTTAACATTTTCTCTTTCACCATTTATTCCTAATAAGCATGTTTAGTTTAAAATTTTGTAAAAAATATAGCCATTTTTCGAAACAACGGTAAAATATTTGAATTTTCAACGATCGATATCTCGAAAACCAAACATTTTTAGCAAAATTTTTAGTTAATATTTTTTTCGTATGCAACAGTTGTTGCCAATACGCATGTTTCGTCTTAAATTTTGTAAAAAATGCAACCATTTTTCGAAAAAGTGATAAAATATTTGAAACTAACCATTTTCGGCAAAATTTTTACTTAATATTTTCTCTTGAGAATACACTAGTTATTCCTAATATGCATGTTTCGTCTTAAATTTTGAAAAAAAAGCAACCATTTTTCGAAAAAGTATTAAAATATTTGAATTTTCAACGATCGATATCTCGTAAACTAAGCATTTTGGGCAAAATGCGTACTTAACATTTTCTCTTTAAAATACACCATTTATTCCTAATATGCATGTCTAGTATAAAATTTTTTAAAAAATGCAGCCATTTTTCGAAAGTGCTAAAATATTAAAATTTTCGACGATCGCTATCTCGAAAACTAAGCATTTTTTGCAAAATTTTTACTTAATATTATCTGCTTAGAATGCAACAGTTATTCTCTATATGCATATTTCGTCTTAAATTTTGTAACAAATGCAAACATTTTTCGAAAAAGTGGTAACATATTTGAATTTGCAACGACCAATATTTCGAAAACAAAGCATTTTTAGCAAATTTTTTTTTTTAACATTTTCACTTTAAAAAACACCATTTATACCCGATATGCATGTTTTGTCTCAAGTTTTGTAAAAAAGTGCAACCATTCTTCGAAAGTGCTAAAATATTTAAATTTTCAGCGATTGATATCTCGAAAACTAAGCATTTTTAACAAAATTTTTACTTAATATTTTCTCTTTAGAATGCACTATATATACCCAATATGCATATTTAGTCTAAAACTTTGTAAAAAATGCAGCCATTTTTCGAAACAACGGTAAAATATTTGAATTTTCAACGTTAGATATCTCGAAAACTAAGCATTTTTAGCAAAATTTGTTCTTAATATTTTCTCTTTAGAACGCACCAGTTATACCCAATATGCATGTTTTGTATCAAGTTTTGTAAAAAAGTGCAGCCATTCTCGAAAGTTCTAAAATATTTCAATTTTCAGCGATCGATATCTCGAAAAGTAAGCATTTTTAGCAAAATTTTTTCTTAATATTTTCTCTTTATAATGCACCATATATACCCAATATGTATGCTTTGTCTCAAGTTTTGTAACAAAGTGCAAACATACTTCGAAAGTGCTAAAATATTTGAATTTTCAACGATAGATATCTCGAAAACTAAGCATTTTTAGCAAAATTTTTTCTTAATATTTTCTCTTTAGAATGCACCAGTTATACCCAATATGCATGTTTTGTCTTAAATTTTGTAAAAAAATGCAACCATTTTTCGAAAAAGTGGTAAAAGATTTGAATTTTCAACGATCGATATCTCGAAAACTAAGCATTTTTAGCAAAATTTTTACTTAATATTTTCTCTTTAGAATGCATCAGTTATTCTCAATATGCATGTTTTGCCGTAAATTTTGTAAAAAATGCAACCATTTTTCGAAAAAGTGGTAAAATATTTGAATTTTCAACGATCGATATTTCGAAAACTAAGCATTTTTAGCAAAATTTTTACTTAACATTTTCACTTTAAAAAAACACCATATATACCCAATATGCATGTTTTGTCTCAAGTTTTGTAAAACAATGCAGCCATTCTTAGAAAGTGGTAAAATATTTGAATTTTAAACGATCGATATCTCGTAAACTAAGCATTTTTAGCAAAATTTTTTCTTAATATTTTCTCTTTATAATGCACCATATATACCCAATATGTATGCTTTGTCTCAAGTTTTGTAACAAAGTGCAAACATACTTCGAAAGTGCTAAACTATTTGAATTTTCAACGATAGATATCTCGAAAACTAAGCATTTTTAGCAAAATTTTTACTTAATATTTTCTCTTTAGAATGCACCAGTTATACCCAATATGCATGTTTTGTCTCAAGTTTTGTAAAAAAATGCAGCCATTCTTCGAAAGTGGTTAAATATTTGAATTTTCAACGATCGATATCTCGAAAACTAAGCATTTTTAGCAACATTTTAACTTAATATTTTCTCTTTAGAATGCACCATATATACCCAATAAGCATGTTTTGTCACAAGTTTTGTTTCAAGTTTTGGAAAAAGTGCTGCCATTTTTCTTAAGTGCTAAAATGTTTAAACTTTCAACGATCGATATCTCGAAAACTAAACATTTTTAGCAAAATTTTTACTTAGTATTTTCTCTTTAGAATACACCAGTTATTCCCAATATGCATATGTCGTCTTAAATTTTGGAAAAAATGCAACCATTTTTCGAAAAAGTGGTAAAATATGTGAATTTTCAACAATCGATATCTCGAGAATAAAGCACTTTTACCAAAATTTTTACTTAATATTTTCTCTTTAGAATGCACCAGTTATTCCCAATATGCATGTTTGGCTTAAATTTTGTAAAAAATGCAACCATTTTTCGCAAAAGTGGTAAAATATTTGAATTTTCAACAATCGATATTTCGAGAATTAAGCATTTTTAGCAAAATTTTTACTTAATATTATCTCTTAAGAATGCACCACTTATTCCCAATATGCATGTTAACGCCTTAAATTTTGTAAAAAAAATGCAACAATTTTTCGAAAAAAACGATAAAATATTTGAATTTTCAACGATCGATATCTCTAAAACTAAGCATTTTAGGCAAAATTTTTACTTAATATTTTCTCTTTAGAATGCACCATTTATACCCAATATGCATGTTTTGTCTCAAGTTTTGTAAAAAAGTGCAACCATTCTTCGAAAGTGCTAAAATATTTAAATTTTCAGCGATCGATATCTCGAAAACTAAACATTTTTAACAAAATTTTTACTTAATATTTTCGCGTTAGAATGTACCATATATACTCAATATTAATTTTTTGTCTCAAGTTTTTGAAAAAATGCAGCCATTTTTCTCAAGTGTTAAAATATTTAAATTTTCAACGATTGATATCTCGAAAACTAAGCATTTCTAGCAAAATTTTTACGTAATATTTTCTCTTTAGAATGCACCAGTTATTCCCAGTATGCATGTTTCGTCTTAAATTTTGTAAAAAATGCAACCATTTTTCGAAAAAGTGGTAAAATATTTGAATTTTCAACAGTCGATATCTCGAGAATTAAGCATTTTTATCAAAATTTTTGCTTAATATTTTCTCTTTAGAATACACCAGTTATACCCAATATGCATGTTTTGTCTCAATTTTTTTAAAAAATGCAACCATTTTTCGAAAGTGGTAAAATATTTGAAATTTCAACGATCGATATCTCAAAAACTAAGCATTTTTAGCAATATTTTTATTATTTTTATATTTTCTCTTCAGAATGCACCAGTTATACCCAATATGCATGTTTTGTTTCAAGTTTTGCAAAAAAATTGCAGCCATTCTTCGCAAGTGCTAAAATATTTAAATTTTCAGCGATCAGCACCAGTTATTCCCAGTATGCATGTTTCGTCTTAAATTTTGTAAAAAATGCAACCATTTTTCGAAAAAGTGGTAAAATATTTGAATTTTCAACAGTCGATATCTCGAGAATTAAGCATTTTTATCAAAATTTTTGCTTAATATTTTCTCTTTAGAATACACCAGTTATACCCAATATGCATGTTTTGTCTCAATTTTTTTAAAAAATGCAACCATTTTTCGAAAGTGGTAAAATATTTGAAATTTCAACGATCGATATCTCAAAAACTAAGCATTTTTAGCAATATTTTTATTATTTTTATATTTTCTCTTCAGAATGCACCAGTTATACCCAATATGCATGTTTTGTTTCAAGTTTTGCAAAAAAATTGCAGCCATTCTTCGCAAGTGCTAAAATATTTAAATTTTCAGCGATCGTTATCTCGAAAACTAAGCATTTTTAGCAAAATTTTGACTTAATTTTTTCTCTTTATAATGCACCATATATACCCAATATGCATATTTTTGTTTCAAGTTTTGAAAAAATGCGGCCATTATTCTTAAATGCTAAGATATTTAAATTTTCAACGATCAATATCTCGAAAACTAAGCATTTTTAGCAAAATTTTTACTTAATATTTTCTGTTTAGAATGCACCAGTTATACCCAATATGCATGTTTTGTTTCAAGTTTTGCAAAAAAATTGCAACCATTCTTCGCAAGTGCTAAAATATTTAAATTTTCAGCGATCGATATCTCGAAAACTAGGCATTTTTAGCAAAATTTTTACTTAATATTTTCTATTTAGAATGCACCATATATACCCAATATGTATGTTTTGTCTCAAGTTTTGTAAAAAAATGCAACCATTTTTCGAAAAAGCGGTAAAATATTTGAATTTTCATCGATCGATATCTCGAAAACTAAACATTTTTGGCAAAATTTTTACTTAATATTTTCTTTTTAGAATGCACCAGTTATTCCAAATATACATGTTTTGTCTTAAATTTTGTAAAAAATGCAACCATTTTTCGAAAAAGCGGTAAAATATTTGAATTTTCAACGTCGATATCTCGAAAACTAAACATTTTTGGCAAAATTTTTACTTAATATTTTCTCTTTAGAATGCACCAGTTATACCCAATATGCATGTTTTGTCTCAATTTTTTTTTTAAATGCAACCATTTTTCGAAAAAGTGGTAAAATATTTGAATTTTCAGCGATCGATATCTCGAAAACTAGGCATTTTTAGCAAAATTTTTACTTAATATTTTCTCTTTAAAATGCACTAGTTATTCCAAGTATGCATGTTTCGTCTTAAATTTTGTAAAAAATGCAACCATTTTTCGAAAAAGTGGAAAAAATAGTTGAATTTTCAACGATCGATATCTCGAAAACTAAACATTTTTGGCAAAATTTTTACTTAATATTTTCTCTTCAGAATGCACCATTTATATCCAATATGCATGTTTTGTCTCAAGTTTTCTAAAAAAGTGCAACCATTCTTCGAAAGTGCTAAAATATTTAAATTTTCAGCGATCGATATCTCGAAAACTAATCATTTTTAACAAAATTTTTACTTAATATTTTCTATTTAGAATGCACCATATATACCCAATATGTATGTTTTGTCTCAAGTTTTGTAAAAAAATGCAACCATTTTTCGAAAAAGCGGTAAAATATTTGAATTTTCAACGATCGATATCTCGAAAACTAAACATTTTTGGCAAAATTTGTACTTAATATTTTCTCTTTAGAATGCACCAGTTATACCCAATATGCATGTTTTGTCTCAAATTTTTTAAAAAATGCAACCATTCTTCGAAAAAGTGGTAAAATATTTGAATTTTCAACGATCGATATCTCGAAAACTTTTTAGCAAAATTGTTACTTAATATTTTCTTTTTAGAATGCAACAGTTATTCCAAATATATATGTTTCGTCTTAAATTCTTAATTCGATATCTCGAAAACTAAGCATTTTTAGCAAAATTTTTACTTAATATTTTCTCTTTAGAATGCACCAGTTATTCCCAATATGCATGTTTCGTCTTAAATTTTGTAAAAAATGCAACCATTTTTCGAAAAAGTGGTAAAATATTTGAATTTTCAACAGTCGATATCTCGAGAATTAAGCATTTTTATCAAAATTGTTGCTTAATATATTCTCTTTAGAATGCACCAGTTATACCCAATATGCCTGTTTTGTCTCAAATTTTTTTAAAAATGCAACCATTTTTCGAAAAAGCGGTAAAATATTTGAATTTTCAACGATCGATATCTCGAAAACTAAACATTTTTAGCAACATTTTAACTTAATATTTTCTCTTTAGAATGCACCATATATACCCAATATGCATGTTTTGTCTCAAGTTTTGTTTCAAGTTTGGGAAAAAATGCAGCCATTTTTCTTAAGAGCTAAAATATTTAAATTTTCAACGATCGATATCTCGAAAGCTAAACACTTTTAGCAAATTTTTTACTTAATATTTTCTCTTTAGAATGCACTAGTTATTCCAAGTATGCATGTTTCGTCTTAAATTTTGTAAAAAATGCAACCATTTTTCGAAAAAGTGGAAAAATAGTTGAATTTGCAACGATCGATATCTCGAAAACTAAACATTTTTGGCAAAATTTTTACTTAATATTTTCTCTTTAGAATGCACCATTTATACCCAATATGCATGTTTTGTCTCAAGTTTTGTAAAAAAGTGCAACCATTCTTCGAAAGTTTAAATTTTCAATGATCGATATCTCGAAAACTAGGCATTTTTAGCAACATTTTTACTTAATATTTTCTCTTTAGAATGCACCAGTTATTCCCAATGTGTATGCTTCGTCTTAAATTTTGTAAAAAATGCAACCATTTTTCGAAAAAGTGGTAAAATATTTGAATTTTCAACAGTCAATATCTCGAGAATTAAGCATTTTTATCAAAATTGTTGCTTAATATTTTCTCTTTAGAATGCACCAGTTATTCCAAATATATATGTTTCGTCTTAAATTCTGTAAAAATGCAACCATTTTTCGAAAAAGTGGTAAAATATTTGAATTTTAAACGATCGATATCTCGAAAACTAAGCATTTTTAGCAAAATTTTTACTTAATATTTTCTTTTTAGAATGCACCAGTTATTCCCAATATGCATGTTTCGTTTTAAATTTGAATTTTCAACGATCGATATCTCGAAAACAAAACATTTTGGGCATACTTTTTATTTAACATTTTCTCTTTAGAATAGACTTTATATACACGATATGCACGTTGTATCTTAACTTTTATGAAAAATGCATTCATTTTTCGAAAAAAAAGGTAAAATATTTGAATTCTCAACGATCGATATCCCGTAAACTAAGCTTTTTGTACAAAATTTTTACTTAACAATTTCTGTTTAAAATACACCATTTATTCCCAATATGCGTGTTTTGTTTTAAATTTTTTAAAAAATGTGGTCATTTTTCGAATAATTTCCTTACTTTGGCACGACAAAATGGAGGAAAACAGCCGACATCGCGGTCTGGTGATTATATATATTTTTATATATATGATATATTTATATATATATATATATATATATATATATATATATATATATATATATATATATATATATATATATATATATATATATATATATATATATATATATATATATATATATATATATATATATATATATATATATATATATATATATATATATATATATATATATATATATATATATATATATATATATATATATATATATATATATATATATATATATATATATATATATATATATATATATATATATATATATATATATATATATATATATATATATATATATATATATATATATATATATATATATATATATATATATATATATATATATATATATATATATATATATATATATATATATTATATATATATATATATATATATATATATATATATATATATATATATATATATATATATATATATATATATATATATATATATATATATATATATATATATAATATATATATATATATATATATATATATTATATATATATATATATATATATATATATATTATATATATATATATATATATATATATATATATATATATATATATATATATATATATATTTATATATATATATATATATATATATATATATATATATATATATATATATATATATATATATATATATATATATATATATATATATATCTTTTATTCCCCGGGGTCCGTCTACACCACGCCTCACTGTTGAGAAGAGTCTCAAACTTTTTGCCGAAAAGTGGACTCGCCAAAGTGTAATCCACTACGTTAGGCAGCTGACTGTTTGGCCAAAATGTCTAAAGGCAATAGATGCAGTATGACATTAAGGGAGTTTGTTCCTGTCTTGCTGAATGCACCTGAGATACACAAGCACGCCATACGCTGAACTTTGTCTAAACTTGTCGGCTGGTGAAGTGCCGGCCACCAGACTACAACACCATATAGCATTATAGGACTAACCACTGCCGTGTATAGCCAATGTACAATTTTTGGTTTTAGTCCCCACTTTTTCCCTATTGCCTTTTTGCACGAGTATAAAGCTACCGGTGCTTTCCTCGCCCTTTCTTCAATATTAAGCTTAAAGTTCAGCTTCCTGTCCAAAATAACGCCAAGGTATTTTGCACACTCCCTAAAGGGAATTTCAATACCCCCTAAGGAAATGGGTCTAACCGTGGGAGTTTTGCGATCTCTGCAGTGACTAGTTCTGTCTTTGCAGGATTTACCCCAAGACCATTATCTTTCGCCCATTTCTCAGTCATCCGGAGGGCTCTCTGCATAATATTTCTAACTGTTGATGGGAATTTTCCCCTGTCTGCTAGCGCCACATCATCTGCGTATGCCACCACTTGTATCCTTTCTTTTTCTAGGGAATCCAGAAGGTCGTTTATAGCAACATTCCAAAGAAGAGGTGATAGAACTCCTCCTTGAGGAGTGCCTCTGTTCACATACCTTTGTATGTTTGCTTGTCCTAGTGTGGCTGAAATGCGTCTCTTCCTTAGAAGTTCGTCTAACAGCCTAAGTATACATGGATCAACATTCAGAGTTGTCAGTCCATTTACTATCGAGCTCGGATGGACGTTATTGAACGCCCCTTCGATGTCTAGAAACGCCACGATTGTGTATTCTTTGACAGATAGTGAGCTTTCAATAAAGCTGACTAGTTCATGTAATGCGGTCTCAGTAGACCTGCCCTTCGAGTATGCATGTTGTCGTTTCTAGAGCAAACTTGGATCGAAGAAACTAGGGAGAAGACGCGTTATCTTCGGAACAACTATGGTCGTTATGTCAATCACTTTGCTGTACAACTCAGAAAATAGGGACATGGAACATAGGGAATTAGAGTTGGCTACAATTTGACCACCCAAACCTCTAATTTTCTCATTTCAGTCGGAAGCATTAACTTTTGTTGTAAGCCTTTAGAAATAAAAGACTTTTCAGAACCTTGATCGAGAAAAGCCCTTGCTTTAAACGTATCCCCCCTATGGCGAATGGTAACGACTGCAGTCGGTAAAAGTGTCCTTTCACAGTCCACCGTTTCATGGGAAGAGAAATGCGAAGAAGTTTGGTGAATATTTGCAACCTCTATCTCCTCGGAATTTCCACCGCAAACTCCTTGAGAAGGAGTTATATTCCGTGAGCTAGTTGACACCTGACAGTCCGAAATATCTGTCCCCTTTACTCCTTTTGGTCTCACATTCGGGAAATGCAATAAGGTATGGTGATTTCTTTTACACACTAAACAAAGCGCTTTACTTTTACATTCCTTACGAGAATGATCCGAAAGACAATTCAGACACATAGTGTTCCTCGAGACAAATTGTGAGCGATCCGCAGGATTGAGATTCTTAAACTTCTGACAATTCTTCAGGGGATGACTCTTATCGCAAAATTTGCACGTAATTTGAAAAACACTTTCAGTATTGAAGGAATTCACTTCAGGCAATCTACGACAACCTGTCCGCGACCCATGAATACTATCACACCTTTCCACCACCTCGTACATATCAGACAAAAAGGCATCCATTTCCGACCATTTCGGTAAATCCTTATGAGATTTCAATGATTGCTCCCAAAGAGATAAAGTTTCATGGGGTAACTTTGTTGAACACAAATACACCAATACGGGGTCCCAATCTTTCGTGGAAATATTTTGCGCCGTCAGGGCTGCCAGACAATCATTTATAGTCGTCTGGATTTTCTGCAAAGAATCACTCAATCACTCAATCAAAGAATGGAATGCTCTTCAAATTCAGAAGTATCTTCAACTGGTTATCAACCAATATCCTCTTATTTTCATACCGACACCTTAATGCCTCCCAGTCTATCGGGAAGTTGTCTCCACATAACGTATATGTCCCTACAATAGCTGCGGCCTGACCTTTCACTTTTAGGCGAAGATAATATAACTTCTGAACCGCAGATATTCTCGGGTGGTTGATGTAGAGGCCGTAAACTTGTCCCGAAACGAGGGCCATTCCTCGTATCCACCCTGAAAGTCCTCAGTGTCACAGGGAGGGACCTTCATACAACTAAAGTTAGAATCTGAGTTCTCTAAAGGAATCAATACCTTTGAGGAATCTGGCGGTGTAACGAAAGTTCTTTGAAAATCCAAAATTTTCGTCATGAGCCTATGGAAACTTTTTGTACAATTTCCATACTTCTCCAAAGCCGATTCTTTGAAAGCTTTCTCAATATCTGTATCCGATGTCATGGACACCCTTTTATGAAATTCCTGAACATTCGCCCACCTTTCTTTCAAATCCTGCCGTAATATCTCCAGGGAGGAGTCTGTATAATCAGTAGGAATCTCATCGAACCTTGAGCAAAACACAACCAAGTCGTCTGAATGGTAAATGAACTCCTTTTTTATTGCCTCCATTTCCTCACGAGAAATAACAAAAAAGGAGAAGCTGTCGAGGAGATTGAATAAAAGTGCAAAGATTGAAAGATAATTGAGTATCAGACAAAAAAACGGTTGCTCCCAATCTACCAGCTCATGCAAATTCAAAAAAATACATTAAAACCTGTTTAATGATTGAATCCACCTCAACGCCTTTGAATCCCTCTCAACCTCGGAAGCCATTTGAAACCATGACACAAGCCAACAAGTTTGAGATCAGACCCCAGGATTTAATTTAGATCGAATTTATGGGGAGCAATGTTCAATTAGGTAGCCTTCAGTTAGTCGCTCACTCGTCATGCACCAGGGCGATTGAAAAAGCCTTAATATGAGATATGAGGAAGCAGTTATCTGCAGAGAAGTTATAGATATCAGAATTCCTTCAGTATGGAGCTTAGGGGAATAAATTAAAGTTAATTTAATAAATTAATTTATTAATTGAAAAAATTTTCAACTTCAATTAACTTTTTAATTGGAAATATTTTCTTTTTCTTTTTTTTTACTGTGTAAGGAAGAAATTTCGAATTTGTTCTCGTCTTCAATATTAATTTAGCGAATGGAAGTACGCTATATTAAGGGCGAACGTATCCCGCACACATAGTCCCGATTTTTTTTCTCGAATATTATAACTTTCCTCTGTGAAGGGTTGGGTTAAATGTTCACAGACCTCGTATCATCGTACCATCTTTTCCAAAAAAAAAAAAAATTATGTTATATGTATTTTCAGAAGCATGTAATTGTCCAAACCAACACGAAAAGATATGCCATTAATCGTGTTGAATTCAGTAGACAATGATGATGAATATGCAATGCAATGAGAAACAAAATTCTTCTGGAAAAAGATGTCCTTTATTAAGGTTATAATTTTATTATCCAGATACTGCATAAACATAAAAATCGATCTTTCGCGAGGAACGACTAGAATACTATGGGGAAAGTAACCGCCTCATGGGAAAGAGAATGCGACGAACAAAAATTAAACCTTTAATTTATAATATGGACACGTACTAATTCACCGTCATAAAGTTGGTGAATAACTCCGAAAAATAGTAACCGTACGAGACCCAAAGTAATAAAGCTAGGATCCGTAGACTCTCAAATGTACGCGGTATCCTCAAATGTATTTCAAGCTATAGCTCCAGATATTCGAAATGGTACCACACATCAAATGTTAGACGCATATGTCTGGAATCATATCACGTTGATAAAATACTAACATCTGCCCACCTTTACTTTATAATAAGGGATGAAAATACTCTTAATTTCACATTTGCAAATTTAACAGAAAATGTAAAATTAGCCTCTTTTAACTTTTAAGCAAGGAGTCCGTCCGACTCTTCTTCAAGTGTATGATCTCAAAATTCAAATTTACATACTCAAGCTTACACTGTCAAAACAGATCAGGCGATTAAACAATTATCATTGTCTTGAATCGAGTCTGCTAGACTCCTGTAGACAATGTTACACTCAGTTCTTGAATTTCAAAATAAACCCCCAGTCAATGATTCCAATGCGCATTCAAAAAAACATCATCACTTGTGCGAAATTATGACAACATAATGTGTTTATATTTAGGAAATATATATCATATGTACATTTTAGATATAAACAATTGTTATGGTGAATATAATAGATCAAGTTATAATATAAATGGGAGATGGTATATAGGCTGCAGATTGACCCACTAAATCGTCATTCTTGCAAAAATTTTTATTTTAAATTGTCTTTTTCTTTGTTCAATTTTAAGAAAAAAAACTGGTCTTTCTTTTGGTTATTTTACAGCGGCCTATATCCCATCATTGCAGTTGTTTGCATTATTGCTGTTAAATAAAACAGGCATATTCCGGCTACGAATTGAACAATTCACTAAAAGACGTAGGTGCACTTTCAGGCGCGAGCTGAACTGAACTGTACTATTCAGTAAAAAAACTTAGGTGTGCTTAAAGGCGCGCGTGAACGTAATTCGCTCTATATAGTTATACTTCGGCGAAAACACTGCAATGTTTTTTGTGTAAGTAAATATGTATGTATGACTTACAGAGACTTCCAACGACGAAATGTGTCTCGGTTTGTTGCCGTGCGATGTTAATTTCAAATGACTGACTCAAATATGTTTGTTGCACTCCACTGGTTCGCCTGGTGGTTAAAGGTGGTGGGATACAAGTGTTGCTTTTGTGGATGGTTTGTCTATGTAACACGTTGATGACGTACTTTATGAGCGTGATTTGTTGATTATAATGGTGAAATTAGGCTACTGGATGTCGATAATGTGACCTTTTGTGGACGACAATGTCATGTTTTTTGTTTTCTTTTTGCGGAATACTTTCTTGATGAGAAAAAAATGCTTTCCTGATTCACTAGTCAAACAAAACTAGCCGTGTTGAGATGTATTCAGTAAATGTTTCCACTAAAACTGGCCTAAAATAAACGAATTTTTTGATATGTTTTTGATGTGCGTTTTCTAAGGAACCTGGTAAAAGCATATTAAACAATTAGAACATAATTCACCACTTCATACATCATAGGTTCCAGGCGACGGATTAGGAAAAATTTTTTCGGTATGCTCTTGTTCATTCCCAACTGGTGCATCTGGTTTAAACGGCACATGCAGGTGCACTTTCTGGAGCTTGTTTCTTCTTGAAAAGTAATATTTATCTTGTCAGTTAACACACAACACACAATACTTATCGACCACGGGAGCTTTAAATGAGGAAGTACTTGAAAATAGTACTTGCTTTGTTCATATGATTCACACCTTGAGCCACGGATGAAACTTGTTCAAAGCAATTCTAAATTTCCTTGTTCTGTTGTTACCTAGAGAAAAGGGAATGTTAAAATTGTTGTTCGTAGACTAATCCTAATCTTGAATTCATAAAAAAAATCACACAAAATGCCAAAAAGCCGGTAGAAAGCTTGGGTTTATGTCTCATAATCTCTACAAATGGAGGTGTTTTTCCATGTCCTTTTGTTGTGAAACTTTTGCTACACGCTAATGGTGTCCTCGGTCATCAACGATAGCTTTGGATGCTGTCGCTTAATGTAGGCGCTTACTTACTTAGCTCTACTTTAAAATGGCGTCCGTACCGGTAGCGTAGATGCCCAGATTTGAGAATTAGGATGGAAACCCTGAACCCTTCAATTGCGACTTTGCTTAATTCTTCGCTAATCCACCAACACAAATGAGAACACCAATACTATTTTCTCTCACTTACATTGCATATTTACACTTACATATTTACAATAGATGTGAGAGACGGTAGTACATGAGTTCAAGAATGGCTGCTCGATGCGTGCTGCTTGCTGGATAGTAAGAAAAAGAAGGAATCAATTTCCTTCTCTAAAATGACAGATAGCCCTTAGGCGAGGGGTGGAAAAACGCCCTGATCGAGTTGCCACTCTTGATTGATAAAATAATGTTTTTTTTTCAAGTTACGTTTAAATAATTCATGAAGACGTAAGGGATTATTTTTAATGAATTCAAGAAACCTTAGGATCTAAAATGTATATACATATTTTAATTCATAAATAGATTGATGACAAACAAACTCAGATTGAATATAAATAAGTGAAAAGACTGAAGTAGATTGAACAGCCATAACATACACGGCCCTGAGACTTTGCTAGATGTGGCAAAGCCTGAGTGTTCAATATAAACACTGCATGCCGTCTTGGTCCATCCACTTCATCCAAACGGCCAACCTTCCAATCAGCTGTTGGAAGATGTGGATTTTATCGTTTCAGCCTATTTAAAATAGATTCAGGATCAGAAGGGTTTGCAGGTATCCACGCATGTGCTCTACGTCTAGCCGGTATGTCTTTCTTCTCGACTAACTTGTTGTGGAACCGGTTACGTTTTTTCCGATCTGGAAAATAATTTCTGATTCTGCTACGCAAAATTACAACCCTGGATAATTGTTTAGCTACTTGATTTTGACACGTATGAAAAAGAAAGGAGGACGAGGGAGAAAAAGATCACTTCCGGTTGTCGTTTTTAATAGTAGTTTTGGGACTAATTATTATGATAAAAAGTTAATGATAATTTTCTATGACATCTTTCAAAAATGTTCTGTCAAAATCTACGAGAGAGAAATAAAAACATGGTTCATCAAAAAACAAAGAGACTGTAATATATATATATATATATATATATATATATATATATATATATATATATATATATATATATATATATATATATATATATATATATATATATATATATATATATATATATATATATATATATATATATATATATATATATATATATATATATATATATATATATATATATATTAAATGGGGCCATATTTGCTTGGTGTCGTTACAACCCTTGAAATTCTCCCATCGAACATTTGCCATCATGACAGCCTTCACACGCAGTAAGAGCTTGCAGGTAGCCAGAGGTATACCAACAGATTCTAGTTCCCCTGGAATATGTATTTTCGCAACAAATTGCTTTGTTGCGAAAATAGTTGACTGCTATCGATATGAAAACAAAAATACAAGACTGGTTACGCACACATCGCTGAGAATATGTACGAAAGCTATATTTATATATTTTATATATTATTTGTATATTTTTCAATATGGTAGTTTCTTAAATGTGTTTTTGTATGAGATAAATAATAAAACCATATTAATATCGGGATTAGAGTTATTACAATTCTAATTAACTAGAATATATAGCACTGGGAAAAAAGTTGTCAAAATGCTTGCTAGACCCGGGACTACTTAAATTTAAAATTGTCAAACATTTACAAAACTGAGTATAGGATTTTCGACACAAAAATGTTACATGTTCCCCGTCCAAAAATAACATTTCGGTCATATTCCTTCTCTGTGTGTACTTAACAAAATATCTCCAAAATTGTTCCGGCAATTTTGCAATTTTGGTGCAATTCATAGCAAAATTCTGTCAATTTTAATTTCAATTTAATTTTTTATCAATACACCAATAAATTTGTTACAGGTCATTGATAAACTCCAACAAACCACAATCAAATTTTTTCGTTCAAATTCAAAAATATTTGTTGAGGATTAAACGTAACGTTCAACAACAAATATTTTGTACTGTTGGATACTCAACAAATTACTTACAAATTATGTTATTGAGAACACAAATTATTTGTTGCCTTCTGATGGTGACGATTGCTAACAACTTTTTTGTAATAATGGTTATTAAAAGTACAAATTAGTTTGTTGCAGGAAAATTAACAAATTTTGTTATTGGGTTTCCAACAAAAGTTATTGGTTCTCAAACTTATTTTTATCTGTGGGACATGATAGGGAGAAGCCTCCATGTGCCGTTAACACCTTAATTGAGGAGTCATTGAAAACAAAGACAAAACTCATTATGGGATGCGATGCAAAGGCACATCATAGTATATGGGGAAGTGGTGACATTAATACAAGAGGAGAGTCACTCCTAGAGTTTATTTTGCGTACTAATTTGGTAGTTTGCAATAAGGGAGATGCCCCAACCGTTGTTACTAAAAACATGCAAGAGGTTTCGAACGTCACCTTGGCCTCGCAAGAACTGAATGAAATGGTATCTGATTGGCAGGTTTTAAGTGAACATAGCTTCTCAGATCATCGCTACATCAGTTTCAAATTTGATGTTCATATCACCAATACCATATTTCCGCCAAATGTTAGGAAAGCTGACTGGAATAGGTATAGGGAATCGTTCAATATGATGATACCAGAAATACCAGAGACAAATATGAGCACTGTGCAAGTTATCGAACACGCAGTGGAGAGGATTACTAAGGCCTTCAACATTTCACTGAAAGCTGTATGCCCTAGAGGGAAGCCAAGGGGGAAAAATCGACCACCACGGTGGTCTACGGAGTTAGGTAATATGAGGAAATCGTGCAGGAAGCTCTTTAACAAAGCAAAGTCCACCAGAGCTCCTGTGGATTAGGACGCTTACAAGAAGAATCTGAGAGGATACAAGCGAGAACTGAGAAAGGCTCAGCATAACTCTTGGAATGATTACTGCAGCAGCATTGAGGATACGTCCGAGGCTTCCAGACTACGAAAGGTGCTAGCATCCACGAACTCCTCTTCAGGTTTCATTAAAACATCGGAGGGCAATTGGACAACGTACAGTGAGGAGACGCTGGAGGTACTATTGGACACACATTTTCCTGGAAATCAGACGGTTGAACCATGTACTGGCCGTGCCACAGTGGCTCAGCGGTCGTTTCCTATCGAAGAAATTGTATCGGAATCTAGAATAAAATGGGCGTTAAATAGCTTTGGATCATTCAAATCCCCCGGACCTGATGGAATCCCGATATTAATATGGTTTTATTATTTATCTCATACAAAAACACATTTAAGAAACTACCATATTGAAAAATATACAAATAATATATAAAATATATAAATATAGCTTTCGTACATATTCTCAGCGATGTGTGCGTAACCAGTCTTGTATTTTTGTTTTCATATCGATAGCAGTCAACTATTTTCGCAACAAAGCAATTTGTTGAAAATTCAGAATATTTCTATTATTTCCTCTGTGAAGCATCTACAAACACATTTCAACAACAAATGCCTCATGTTCAATCGACAAATTTGTTGAGCATAAGCAGATTCTACATACAAATAAAGTTGTTAATATTTATTTGCAGTTATTTTTTTGTGTGCCCATGTAGAACGATGATACCCAATATTTGCATTTGGCTATTTCTAAACTGGCAACGACAGTGTCTGCATTGCACATTGAAGGAAGGAGAAACAAGTTTAGCTCGTTTTTAGCAATTATACAGGCTCGATTTACATCATTACAAGTATACTGCAATAGTTTGAACCCCGGAGTACTTAATTCACATATTTTGTTTCTATAAACATATGGTTCTTGAATAAGAACTATATCTATGTCCCCTTTCATCAGGAGAACTTTTAAGGCAGCACATGCAGCCTTACAATGGTGAAGATTTATCTGGAGGATCCGTAGGACCATCGAGATTTTCAACAACCGTCACATCAGCCGTTTCAATCGAGTCATCAAGAAATCCTCTTCAGAGATCTCGGTGACTCTCGCAATAACCATAGATTCAAGTTTGGTGAGTTTTGGGGCAGTAGAAACCTCCTCTTGCATACGGTGTCTATCCAAGTCTGCATCTTTGGTATCTCCCTCGACTTCGCAAGAGGATCCGCTTATTCAGACAGAGGCTTGTCGATTTCCGAATCCTTTAGCTGATCGATTTTATATACCTTCATTTGTATATAATGAAAGCCATAACATACACGGCTCTGAGACTTTGCTAGATGTGGCAAAGACTGAGCGTTCAATATAAACACTGCATGCCGTCTTGGTTCATCCAAACGGCCAACCTTCCAATCAGCTCTTGGAAGATCTGGATTGCATTGTTTCAGTCTAGTTAAAATAGATTCAGGGTCAGGAGGGCTTGCAGGTATCCACGCATGTGCTCTAGGTCTAGCCGGTATGTCTTTATTCTCGACTAACTCTAGAGCAGCTCCTTCCCAAACTTCACCAATTAGTATCAGAGCAGCTTTAAAACATTCTATAGACCTCTGATCCTCAAATGCGACTAGCTTAAATCGTCCTTGATACCAACCAGCCTCTTGGTGGATCTGTGCCGGGAAACTTTTCCAGCACCTGTGAGTAGACGCCAGACAAAGCATTCTCAATTTCCCCCCATTTTTGCTTTGGAACCATACCGTCCAATGCTCCTTTATTAATGATAGCCATCACAAGGCTGTCTTTAGCAACTGAGGCAAACGATCGTTGATCCCTTTTGGAGGATGGCAGCTCACCCGGTGATCGTTCCCTTTTTCCAGCCTCAAGAATTCCTTGAGCCCATTTTAAGGAATCGCTTTGTTTAGCCGACAACGTGCTTGGGTCGATTCATCCTAATTTCTTTAGGATAAACAAGGCATTTCTGCGTTCCTTGAATCTCTTTCGTGCGGGATTACCTCCTTTTGATGTCGTCACCTTAGAAAGAGTTCGACTTGTCAGAGTGTCGCCACCTGTGGACCCGTCTACAGGTCGACTAATTGGGCCTAACTCTTGGTCATTGCCTAGATTTATAACTCCAGTCGATACCCGTCCACTGGGCCCTGAAGTTAGCAACCCAGTTGATGACTTTGAATTTCGCTGCACGGTGGCTTAATATCCAACCACACTTGAAATTCTTAGTAGGTACCTATTACGATGAGTTTATCCGCTATTAAAAAACACTTCCGTTCAGTTCGACGGTTGAATAGATAATCAGAAGGCAGAACATAGGATTTGGCCAACAGCAGTCTTATACGAAAAGGCGTAAACGATTGAGTATACCAAAGATTACGCAACATACCGTATATTTTACCGCAGTTAACATTAATATGATCAGACAAGTTAAATTCTCATTGAAAGTTACTCCAAGATTCTCCACTTTCTTGACAAGTTCTATTTGGCAGTTGCCCAGAAATATGTTAACATTCCCCACAGTTGTGGACTTCTTATGAATCAGAATTGCCTTCGATTTATTGTGGTGTAGAGCCAGACCATTGCCATTCGCCCAATCCAGGATCTTGTTGAGATCATTGTTAACATTCATTACACACCTATCGATTGTATCAGTAGTGGCAGATGTGTATAGCTGGACATCATCAGCATACATTCTTATGTTGGTATGTTCAAGCTGGTTGGGTAAATCATTAGAGTACTTCGTATATAGCAAGGACCCAAGTATGGACCCCTGAGGAACACCCCTTTTTGTTGTCATCTGTGACGATGCATTGTCGCCAGAAACGGTTAGTTGCTTTCTGTCTTCCAAATAGAAAGACATTAGTCGTACAGTAGATTCAGAGAAAGAAAACAAGTGGATGAGTTTATAATACAACGTCGGATTGTGGACAGTGTCAAAAGCTTTCGAATGATCTAACAGTACCAAAATATAAACTTCATTTTTGTCAAAATTGTTACGTATCGATTCCACAACGTCTACTAAGGCAGTGAGACAGCCTTGCCTCGGTCAGAATCCAGATTGACGGTCAGTTATAATCTTATGTTCAGTTAAATATTGAAGAATTTGTAGATTAACAAGTCTTTCAAACACTTTCGAGATAAATGGTAAAATCGCAATAGGACGGAATTCGTTGGAACCCTTTGGAACAGTTATGATTTTAGCCAGTTTCCACAGTGTTGGAAATGAACTAGTTGTTATGATAGTGTTTTTAATATGAGTAATGTGTTTAAGTATTCTAAGTTTGACAAATTTTGGGCAGATTTCGTCAGTACCGACAGCGTCTGACTTTGACTCAAATACATGCCTTAGACTAAAACCACGCTGAGAGGTGGAAGTTACAGTTCGGGAACTATAGAAATCAGCATTCACCTCAGGCATCGGTATATTTACAAACTTTTCATTAAGTACGTTAACATCCAAGTTCGAGTTATGATTAATAGTCTTTGTAATACCAATTTTCTTTATTTCATTCCACCTCTTCCTTGTGCTCGTAGCATTATTGAATTTGTTAGTATAATAAATCAGTTTTTCATGTTTAACCTTTCGAACTACATCTTTTCTGGCAGATTGAAAGGTTGAGTAGAGCTCAGGAGTTTTGTATCTTTTCCACCTCTTGTATGCCCGTTCTCTTATATCGATAAGTGTTTTCACCTCACTTGTGAACCATGGTTTCAAGTCAGTTTTAATATTCTTTGTTACCATGGGTACATGTTGATTGTAGAGATCAAATATATTATCAGTTAGAAAGGTGACCTTGCTGTCCACAGAACTAAGATAATACATTTGATTCCAATCAATTCGATTCACATCTAGCTCCAGATCAGATATGTTTAAACGCCTAAAGTCGCGGTATGTATAGGTTTCAGTTTGCCTGTTAATAGATATGTCGTATGATAGAAATATGAGGTCATGCCTAGAGAAAGCTGATCCATCAAGTAGATCGTAGTGTAATATTTTATGACCATTGCTTACAAAAAACAGGTCTAGCAAGGTATTGCAGGTTGTGGCGAAATGGGTTGGTACACTATCGTTAACCAGCCTTAAGTTCATACCAGCCATGGCATCCTTCAGTTGCGTATCCACGATCACATTGCTGTTAAAATCACCAGCTATTATGACATCGTTATATAGTACAGATATGGTTTCAAGCTTAGTTATCAAAGGATCAATATTTACAAAGCGATTCGACCTATATACACAGCCCATTAACAGTTTTTCATTGTTAACACGAAGTTCTAGGAATAAGTGTTCAGTGCTTTCTCCAGGTTCTGAGTTTAGAACAGTTCTACCAGAAATGTCATTGCGAAGATATATGGCAACTCCACCTCCATTGGTGTACCGATCAGCTCTAAATAGCCTGTATCCATTTAGTTTGTAAATATTATCCTTTCTGTCCGGATGGAACCATGTCTCCGATATACAGATTACGTCAAGTGATGAGTTCTCGAAAAGGTATCGGAACTCGTCAAGTTTATTGTTTAGGCTCTGAGCATTTAAGTGGCAAATGTTAAGGCCAGTATTGCGTTTAGCGATAATTCGAACCATTAAGAAGTTGTTATCTCTGGGACCATAATTATCAGTCGATGTATCCATTAGGGATGAAAAAATTACTAACAGTCTAAAATAAAAGTGTGGTTATATAATAGGTTGGCTGATAAGTCCCCGGTCTAACAAAGAAAAACACATTTTTTGTCAAAATTCGTTTTTATACCCTGCACCACACTGTGGTACTGGGTATTATAAGTTAGTGCATATGTTTGCAACACCCAGAAGGAGACGAGATAGACACATGGCGTCTTTGGCAAAAATTCTCAGGGTGGGCTCCTGAGTCGATATAGCCATGTCCGTCTGTCCGTGAACACATTTTTGTAATCAAAGTCTAGGTCGCTGTTTTAGTTCAATCGACTTAAAATTTGGCACAAGTATGTGCTTTGGCTCAGAATAGAACCCTATTGATTTTGGAAGAAACCGGTTAAGATTTAGATATAGCTCCCATATATATATTTCGCCCGATATGGACTTATATGTCCCCAGAAGCCAGAGTTTTACCTTAATTTGCTTACAATTTTGCATAAGAAGAACAATTAGTACTACAGTCGAGTGTGCCAAATTTTATGGAAATCGGTTCAGATTTAGCTCCCATATATATCTTTCGCCCGATATGGACTAATACAGTCCCAGAAGCCATAGTTTTACCCCAATTTGATTGAATTTTTGCACTAGGAGTACAATTAGCATTGTAGCTATGCGTGCCAAATTTGGTTGAAATCGGTTCAGATTTAGATATAGCTCCGAATTACCCTCATATGACCACAGATGCCAATTTTTTGCTCCGATTTAGTTGAAATTTTGCACAGGGAGTAGAATTAGCATTGTAACTATGCGTGCCAAATTTGGTTGAAATCGGTTCAGATTTAGATATATCTTCCATATATAGATTTCGCCCGATTTAGACTCATATGACCACAGAGGCCAATTTTTAACTCCGATTTAGTTGAAATTTTGCACAGGGAGTAGAATTAGCATTGTAGCTATGCGTGCCAAATTTGGTTGAAATCGGTTCAGATTTAGATATAGCTTTTATATATATGTTTTTCTGATTTCGACAAAAATGGTCAAAATACCAACATTTTCCTTGTAAAATCGCCACTGCTTAGTCGAAAAGTTGTAAAAATGACTCTAATTTTCCTAAACTTCTAATACATATATATCGAGCGATAAATCATAAATAAACTTTTGCGAAGTTTCCTTAAAATTGCTTCAGATTTAAATGTTTCCCATAGTTTTTTTACTAACATTGTGTTTCACCCTAGTGCATTATCCGATTTAAATTTTGAGTCTATAGATTTTGTAGAAGTCTATCAAATTCTGTTCATATCGAGTGATCTTTAAATGTATGTATTTGGGACAAACCTTTATATATATATAGCCCTCAACACATTTGACGGATGTGATATGGTATCGAAAATTTAGATCTACAAAGTGGTGCAGGGTATAATATAGTCGACCCCGCCCGACTTTAGACTTTCCTTACTTGTTATTTGTCAACATAGTTCCCTTCAAGAGCGATACAACGATTATAACGACCTTCCCATTTTTTGATACCATTTTGGTAGTACTCCTTCGGTTTTGCCTCAAAATAGGCCTCAGTTTCGGCGATCACCTCTTCATTGCAGCCAAATTTTTTCCCTGCGAGCATCCTTTTGAGGTCTGAGAACAAGAAAAAGTCGCTGGGGGCCAGATCTGGAGAATACGGTGGGTGGAGAAGCAATTCGAAGCCCAATTCATGAATTTTTGCAATCGTTCTCAATGACTTGTGGCACGGTGCGTTGTCTTGGTGGAACAACACTTTTTTCTTCTTCATATGGGGCCGTTTTGCCGCGATTTCGACCTTCAAACGCTCCAATAACGCCATATAATAGTCACTGTTGATGGTTTTTCCCTTCTCAAGATAATCGGTAAAAATTATTCCATGCGCATCCCAAAAAACAGAGGCCATTACTTTGCCAGCGAACTTTTGAGTCTTTCCACGCTTCGGAGACGGTTCACCGGTCGCTGTCCACTCAGCCGACTGTCGATTGGACTCAGGAGTGTAGTGATGGAGCCATGTTTCATCCATTGTCACATATCGACGGAAAAACTCGGGTGTATTACGAGTTAACAGCTGCAAACACCGCTCAGAATAATCAACACGTTGTTGGTTTTGGTCAAATGTGAGCTCGCGCGGCACCCATTTTGCACAGAGCTTCCGCATATCCAAATATTGATGAATGATATGACCAACACGTTCCTTTGATATCTTTAAGGCCTCTGCTATCTCGATCAACTTCATTTTACAGTCATTCAAAATCATTTTGTGGATTTTTTTGATGTTGTCGTCGGTAACCACCTCTTTCGCCCGATATGGACTTATATGTCCCCAGAAGCCAGAGTTTTACCTTAATTTGCTTACAATTTTGCATAAGAAGAACAATTAGTACTACAGTCGAGTGTGCCAAATTTTATGGAAATCGGTTCAGATTTAGCTCCCATATATATCTTTCGCCCGATATGGACTAATACAGTCCCAGAAGCCATAGTTTTACCCCAATTTGATTGAATTTTTGCACTAGGAGTACAATTAGCATTGTAGCTATGCGTGCCAAATTTGGTTGAAATCGGTTCAGATTTAGATATAGCTCCGAATTACCCTCATATGACCACAGATGCCAATTTTTTGCTCCGATTTAGTTGAAATTTTGCACAGGGAGTAGAATTAGCATTGTAACTATGCGTGCCAAATTTGGTTGAAATCGGTTCAGATTTAGATATATCTTCCATATATAGATTTCGCCCGATTTAGACTCATATGACCACAGAGGCCAATTTTTAACTCCGATTTAGTTGAAATTTTGCACAGGGAGTAGAATTAGCATTGTAGCTATGCGTGCCAAATTTGGTTGAAATCGGTTCAGATTTAGATATAGCTTTTATATATATGTTTTTCTGATTTCGACAAAAATGGTCAAAATACCAACATTTTCCTTGTAAAATCGCCACTGCTTAGTCGAAAAGTTGTAAAAATGACTCTAATTTTCCTAAACTTCTAATACATATATATCGAGCGATAAATCATAAATAAACTTTTGCGAAGTTTCCTTAAAATTGCTTCAGATTTAAATGTTTCCCATAGTTTTTTTACTAACATTGTGTTTCACCCTAGTGCATTATCCGATTTAAATTTTGAGTCTATAGATTTTGTAGAAGTCTATCAAATTCTGTTCATATCGAGTGATCTTTAAATGTATGTATTTGGGACAAACCTTTATATATATATAGCCCTCAACACATTTGACGGATGTGATATGGTATCGAAAATTTAGATCTACAAAGTGGTGCAGGGTATAATATAGTCGACCCCGCCCGACTTTAGACTTTCCTTACTTGTTATTTGTCAACATAGTTCCCTTCAAGAGCGATACAACGATTATAACGACCTTCCCATTTTTTGATACCATTTTGGTAGTACTCCTTCGGTTTTGCCTCAAAATAGGCCTCAGTTTCGGCGATCACCTCTTCATTGCAGCCAAATTTTTTCCCTGCGAGCATCCTTTTGAGGTCTGAGAACAAGAAAAAGTCGCTGGGGGCCAGATCTGGAGAATACGGTGGGTGGAGAAGCAATTCGAAGCCCAATTCATGAATTTTTGCAATCGTTCTCAATGACTTGTGGCACGGTGCGTTGTCTTGGTGGAACAACACTTTTTTCTTCTTCATATGGGGCCGTTTTGCCGCGATTTCGACCTTCAAACGCTCCAATAACGCCATATAATAGTCACTGTTGATGGTTTTTCCCTTCTCAAGATAATCGGTAAAAATTATTCCATGCGCATCCCAAAAAACAGAGGCCATTACTTTGCCAGCGAACTTTTGAGTCTTTCCACGCTTCGGAGACGGTTCACCGGTCGCTGTCCACTCAGCCGACTGTCGATTGGACTCAGGAGTGTAGTGATGGAGCCATGTTTCATCCATTGTCACATATCGACGGAAAAACTCGGGTGTATTACGAGTTAACAGCTGCAAACACCGCTCAGAATAATCAACACGTTGTTGGTTTTGGTCAAATGTGAGCTCGCGCGGCACCCATTTTGCACAGAGCTTCCGCATATCCAAATATTGATGAATGATATGACCAACACGTTCCTTTGATATCTTTAAGGCCTCTGCTATCTCGATCAACTTCATTTTACAGTCATTCAAAATCATTTTGTGGATTTTTTTGATGTTGTCGTCGGTAACCACCTCTTTCGGGCGTCCACTGCGTTCATCGTCCTCCGTGCTCATTTCACCACGCTTGAATTTTGCGTACCTATCAATTATTGTTGTTTTCCCTGGGGCAGAGTCCGGAAACTCATTATCAAGCCAAGTTTTTGCTTCCACCGTATTTTTTCTCTTCAGAAAACAGTATTTTATCAAAACACAAAATTCCTTTTTTTCCATTTTTTTCACAATAACAAAAGTTGCTTCAAAAAGGCGCTCTATCTCACAAACTAATTGACTTACAGACGTCAAATGTTGACACGAATCATTTGAAGGTTGGTATTATATAAAAATAATATGCATTTAATACTAGCGACGCCATCTATGTGTCAGACCGGGGACTCATCAGCCAATCTGTTAAATGACAACAGAACGTTGCTTTTTGAGAATGGAAACTTCTCAACAATAACACTATATTATGTATTTCTATATTTATTTTTGTTTATTTGTTTATTTATTTGTAAACCTAACACAACAAGAACTAAATCTTATCAGATATGTGCTAGGATAACTTGCAGATTAAACAATAACAATTACAATCGGTGGATTTTATAAACTTAATATTAAATTATAACTATCTATCTATTATGAAAATTAATAGTAATTGAATATTCTAATCAAAAATTTTAGTTAACTCCTTTTTAAATATAGAAACGTTGCTAATTGTTTGGATATGGTGAGGTAGATTGTTCCATAGACGTATGGTTTGAATGAAAAATTGTCTTTCAGATATTAGACTTCTAAATTTTGTTTGTATAATCTTCTTTCCTCTGTTTGATCTGGCAAATGATAATTTTTCATATAGATTTCCAGGTTCTTTGGTATAAATTAGTTTATGTAGGAATACTAAGTTTTTATATTTCAGCAAGTTTTCACAACTAATGTTGAACGATCGAAAGATTTCTTAACATCCCATACACTTTCCCAGCTACTGAGTTAATGTGATTAGACCAATTAAGTTTTTCATTGACTATTATTCCAAGGTTAGTAGATGAGGGCACATATTTTATAGTGTTGCCATTTAGCTTTACTTCACAATCGGGTATAGGACAAACTCGTTTACTTATTATTATGCATTTGGATTTATTTGGATTAATGCTGAGTCTATTATTCACAGCCCATGTATTGATACATTCTAAGTCCTCGTTTATAGAACCAACAATCATAGAACAATTATCAGCAGTATCACTATGGTAAAGCTGGACATCGTCAGCGTACATATGGATTTTGCAGTGTTTGAGTACATCTGGTAGATCATTTATGTATATGCAGAAAAGCAGAGGACCCAAAGTAGAACCTTGTGGAACTCCTCTTGTTACTGCTCTAGTATCTGAAAAGTTGTTATTTAAACAAACGGCTTGAGATCGGTTATTCAGGTACGATGCAATGAGACGGCATGCAGAAGACGAGAAAAAGAAAAACTTTTCAAGTTTTGTAAGAAGTATGGAGTGGTTAACCATGTCAAACGCCTTGCTATGATCAAGTAGAACCAAATATGTTATTAAGTTTTTGTCAATATCTTTCCTGATTTCTTCAGTAACTTGAATGAGCGCAGTTGTACAACTTCTTTTAGGTCTGAAACCGGATTGCCATGTCGATAATAAGTTTTTCTGGACGAGAAAACTTTCAATTTGAGAGTACAACAATTTTTCAAGTGCCTTTGACATAAAAGGTAATATTGAAATAGGGCGAAATTTTTTGTTAGCTTTTGGTATTGGAATTACCTTTGTAGTTTTCCATGATAAGGGAAAAGTAGATTTGGTTATTATATTGTTGAATATATACGTAATATACGGTATGAGTGTTGGTAGTATCATTTTTAGAAATCTTGGGTTTATTTGATCCCATTCCAGTGGCATTCGATTTTATTGCTAACAGATTATTCCAAACTTCATCAGCTCCAACACAACGAAAGGTAAACATGTTTTCAATAGGAACATTGCAGTATTGTTTGTATACATAATCTCTATGTTTTATATTATTGTCCCCAACAAAACAATCATTTTCTGGGTGACTATCAGTTCAATGACCTTTTCTAATGCCGATGTTTCTAATTACACGCCATTTGGATTTACTATTTAAAGCAGAAGAAAATTTGTTCTTGTAATAAGCGGATTTTGCATCTGCAATGTGCTTTACAACATTTTGGCGATAATATTTGTAAGTAGCATGTAGTTCCGGTGTCTTAAACTTTTTCCATCTATGGTATGCATCATCACGATTGTTAATAAGTATTTTAATTGAGTCATTGAACCATGGTTGATTATTATGTTTGACTCTTTTATGTCTAAGAGGAACACACAGGTCAAATATGCGATTAATATTGCTTTCTATGAAACATATTTGCTCATCAATAGATTCATATTCATAAACAGAGTTCCAATTAGTATCGCAAATAAGATTCTGCAAAAGGTTATAATTTGTGCATTTGTAGTCTCTGTAGCTGATTGTCTCAGTGTCAGTTTTGTTTTTAAAGTCATAAGTTAATATAATAATATCATGTCTTGAGAACATTGCACCAGATAATTGATCATACAGCAGGACTTTTGATCGATTATTTACAAAAAAAAGATATAATAATGTATTTGCAGTGTTAGAATAATGTGTTGGCATATTAATATTCACAGGATACAAGTCAACAGTTTGCATAGCATCAAGTAAAATATTTTCTTTAAAGATGTTGCTATTAAAATCTCCAGCTATAATTACATCTTGGAATTCAATTGTGCTTATTTCCAAAGTATTCATTAGATTATCTATATTTACGGTACGATTAGGTCTGTACACACAGCCAACAAGTATTTTGTTATTCTCAGATGATTTTAGCTGCAGGAATATAAATTCGATTTGACTATCGGCATCAGATTTGTAATAAGGCTGTATTTAATACCATTTCTGACAAAGATACATACGCCTCCCCCATGTATCTTCCTGTCTGCACGCACCAAACTGTAACCCGACAATTTGTAGATACTGTCACTAGTAGACTCATGAAACCAAGTTTCAGATATACAGATTAGATCTACGCCAGATGAGACAAAAATATACTTAAATTCATCAAACTTATTAACGCTTCACTGACACTTTCTTTGACGCATTGTTGAATGGTAGCTAACATCAGTTCATTTTGTTTTGCAAATTTAAGCTTTAATAATTGCAAATTTTTTTTCTTTTCTTGTTGTTTTTATTTGTTGTTACTCATCTTCATTTATTTGTATATATTTAGATTTTCTATTTTTACATGGATATTTGTCCCATAAACCGATAACAAAAATAAAGAAAATGTCTTTCTACTTTGCTTTAAGAATAAACTACAATCCTTTTACCACTCGTTACACTTTTTCTTCCTTTTTTATCTGTCATTAGCTGGGATGAAACACATTTCGGAAAAATGGGTAGTTGGTACATTAATCGCACATTCTTTTTTGACGTCCATCCGCCACTGGGAAAGGTAAGTTCACAAAATATCGAATAATGCACAAACTTTGATGGAGCACAAAACAAGGTTAATCCGAGGTTAGTAATACGGACATAGTCGATTTTAAATGTTGATCGTGGGCTATAAGTCGACTGTTAGCTATTGATTTTGTAAAATTTTTGAGATGCGGTGAAACCATACACATTCTTATTCGTCGTTCGTCTATACATATGTACGAGTAGTTATGTATTGCATGGGATTTAGGATCTTCGAAGTTAAACAAATATAATTCAGAGGTATATCAACTTAATATTAATGCAAGACTACAACAGTAGTTGGAATTTTTGTTGTTTTATTTATTTGAGCAAATACATATTTGTGCTTAACTTATACTACAACTAGTCTCTATTATGAAGAAGTGACTAATCAATAGTTTATTTATTAATATCAGTAGATTTATAGAAATTATAATATCCTAAGACTCATATAGTAGAACTAGAATAATTAGGGCTGTACAATTTCTTATTGGAATTGAGGCTTTCATATATTAACATAAAGCGAGTTAATAAATCGTGTGGTTTGAAACGGCGCAATCTTCTAGGTTGATTTGAAGTTTGGAGCAAATTACGGGCTTCGCGATTAGTATTGTTCTGTATGCAGATAAGATGTTTTTCTGCAAATCTAGATATTTCCTCTTTGATTGTGTTCATTTTTAAGTCTCAGTGGAGGTCACTATTTCGGACATACCATGGAGCGTTTACTGCGCTTATTATCACTTTGTTTTGAAACCTTTCTATTTTTTCGATGGAACTGTTTCCCACACATCCCCATAGTTGGATGCCATATAGCACTATTGCTTTAATGCTTGTTTATATATTAAGAGTTTATTATCTGTGGAGAGGACTGCATTTTTTCCGATTAGCCAGCTTAACTTGCGGTATTTACTATGTAGTTTTTGAACTTTTTATCAATATAAATTTTTCAAGTTAGTTTTGAATCCAGTGTAAAACCAAGATATTTGGCTGAAGTAAACGATTCGGACAATTGCCAAGAGTTAGGCCCTATTAGTCGACCTGTAGATGGGTCAAAAGACTGCGACACCTCTGGCAGGTCGAACCTTTCTTAAGGTAGCGACATCAAAAGCTTGTAATCCTTCAAGACAGAGATTTAACCCTTTGTTGCATGATTTAATTTGAGCAAGGATAAACATTTTTTGGTATGTTAGAATTGTTGTATATGGAATTATGATACCGTAAACCAATTTTCGTTCGATTCTGATCACTGGAGAAAAAATTACATAACATAGCATATATACAATTTCAAATGATAACCATATAAATGATATTCCATTCTTAATCAACAGAACCGTAACAAAAATAAACTTATTACATACACACAAAAAATTTTTTTCTGGTTCAATCACGAAATTAATTGATCCAATTAATTTTTTAATTGAAATGTCTTCAATCACAGAAATGATAGTATCAATTAAAAAATTAATTGAAGGACAATTAAAAAATTAATTGATCAAATTAAAAAATTAATTGATACTATTAATTTTTGTGATTGATTTTTGTTTCAATTAAAAAATTTGTTGAATCAATTAATAAAACTGTGATGTTTGTACCATTTTGAGGATTTTTTAAAGACCAAAAAATTTTTTTTTGTCAAAAAATTAATTTTTTTTGCAAAACTTGAACGATATCTCTAAAACTACTTGGAAAATGGAAAAACAATGTAAAGACAGCTTAAAGAGAATATTGTAAGTGATTTTCTTAATTTTTTTTTAATTTAATAAGTTGAACCGTTTTCAAGTTATTCCAATATATGTGGCGGAAGTGCCTTAATTTTGAACATAACGGTATATCATAAATGAATGGTTCTTCAAGCTCGAGGTCTTTTTAAAATATTTTATTTATTATTCCCAATATTTCGCGATTACGATATTGAATCGCTTCCTCAGGGGTCTACAATAAATTTATAGAAATTACATTTCATAAATATCACAGTATTAAACATTTAATAATTTAAATAAGTGTAAATCTTAATTACTTTTAGTTAATAATCTCAAATGGTATTATAGGATAATATAATTATACAAAAATCGGACAGACATATCTTAATCTCATTTTTCAAGTATCAGGCGAACAGAAAAATTAAAACAGCAACACAACCAATGACTTACATGTATAGTATCCACAACACAAAATACTTAAAGCTACTGTAGATTCACTACCCTCGTCAGCTGTCTGTATTGCACTGAGTTGTTTTTACTATTGCACGATGATCACTACCATGTATTTGTTGTTTCCTTTTCCGAAGCAAATGCCTGTAACAGTGAGCGATGTTTTCTGTATCAACTTTGAAGTTCATTCGTTTGCTTGCAGGTACATTGTTTATGTGAAGTGTTTCTAGTGTAAACCTTTTGCTGTAATTATTCTCTCTTTCTAATATTCTTACGTCGTCAAAGTTTAGGGTATGATTGTTTCTCGCACAGTGGTCTGCTCGTGCCGTTTTTGTGGTATTCGAGTTGGTGCGTAATTTAATATCCGATTTATGTCCTGAAATTCTTGTTTTTAATTTGTTTTTGGATGTTCCTACATAAACTTTTTCACATTTTTCTTTATTATTTCCACCGCACGGTATTTCATAAATCGTATTATGTTTTTCCATAGTGGGGATCTTGGTTTTCATGTTGGAAAATAATTTTTTGAGAGTATTGTTTGACTTGTGTGCTAAAGTGTATTGTCCTTTATCAAAGATTTCAGAGTTTGTAATTCGTTCTGATAATTTGTTGACATATACTAGTGACTTGTATATTGTTTCCTCGTTTTTATTTTCGTTTTGTTTTTTCCCCTCCGGTTTAAATTGTGATATTAAGTCATTAATTAAATATTTTGGAAAATTATTGTTGTGTAGAATATCTCTAATAATGGATTTGTTTTTAGAATGATATTCTTTGTCACTTATGTTTAACACCCTGTGTATAAGATTTTTTGCTGTGTTAATCACTATCCTTTTTGGGTGTTGTGAAAAATAATTCATTATTCTCCCCGATGCTGTTGGTTCCCCACTATGGAAAAACATAATACGATTTATGAAATACCGTGCGGTGGAAATATTAAAGAAAAATGTGAAAAAGTTTATGTAGGAACATCCAAAAACAAATTAAAAACAAGAATTTCAGGACATAAATCGGATATTAAATTACGCACCAACTCGAATACCACAAAAACTGCACTAGTTGACCACTGTGCGAGAAACAATCATACCCCAAACTTTGACGACGTAAGAATATTAGAAAGAGAGAATAATTACAGCAAAACGTTTACACTAGAAACACTTCACATAAACAATGTACCTGCAAGCAAACGAATGAACTTCAAAGTTGATACAGAAAACATCGCTCACTGTTACAGGCATTTGCTTCGGAAAAGGAAACAACAAATACATGGTAGTGATCATCGTGCAATAGTAAAAACAACTCAGTGCAATACAGACAGCTGACGAGGGTAGTGAATCTACAGTAGCTTTAAGTATCTTGTGTTGTGGATACTATACATGTAAGTCATTGGTTGTGTTGCTGTTTTAATTTTTCTGTTCGCCTGATACTTGAAAAATGAGATTAAGATATGTCTGTCCGATTTTTGTATAATTATATTATCCTATAATACCATTTGAGATTATTAACTAAAAGTAATTAAGATTTGCACTTATTGAAATTATTAAATGTTTAATACTGTGATATTTATGAAATGTAATTTCTATAAATTTATTGTAGACCCCTGAGGAAGCGATTCAATATCGTAATCGCGAAATATTGGGAATAATAAATAAAATATTTTAAAAAAACCTCGAGCTTGAAGAACCATTAATTTATAATTCTAACAAAAAGGTCGACCAAAAAATCAAACAAAAACTAATAAATAACGGTATATCTCGAAAAATCGAGCTGATAGAAAAAAACCAAGAGCAGATTTGGATTCAGCGACCCCTAATTACTGATAATTTGGTACAAATTTGAAATCAACACGAAAAAAGTTCAATTTTGTTCCCCTGTGTTATCAAATCATTTTTATTGTAGATCTACTCCTGATGAAGCAATTCAATGTAATTGCGAAATATTGAAGAATAAAGAAACCAATACATACAAAAAAACGATCTCAAGCTTGAATAATTATTTCTATTGAATAAAAGAAAGATCGAAAAAAATCAAAATTTTTAATGATCTCAAATAACTCTAAATTCAAAATTTCTGACAAATCTTATGAAAATTTTAGACTGGGAAAACTTTCTTAAAACAAATCGGAAGATGGGTTTATATGTAGGTGCTATATCACAAAATTGTCCGGTATGACCCATCTTCGAACGCTACATGCCTGCCAAAATTTCAGAACGTTAGGTTCTACTACTATATTGCCTTAAATTGTACCTTTATCAAGAGTACATATAGGGTCAAAAATCGATATTTTAATATGTTAAAAATGGACAATACAATTGATCAATTCAGCCCATATTCTACTAAAACCTACTTTTTATATCACAGTGAAATTTCACCCATATAAATACACATTGAATGGCCTGAAATCCAGAACTTTGTTTTCGTTGTTCGATTAAAAACCCTAATGGAATCTAATTTGTTGAAATATTTCTTTAGTTACAAAGATATATCAAGATCGCGAAAGAATTATAAAATAGGTTTTTTAATCAGTTTATTTAATTAATAAAAGAAAAATAAAAGTATATTAACGTGTTGTATCCCATGTCTTTTTAAAAACTCTTCAAACTCCTTGGAGGTGCATGCCGTACCACGATCGGTGGTAACCTTCAAAAGTTGCCCAAAAATAGCCATCGTCTCAAGTAACATGTTTATGACCGGTGTTGTCTTGGTATTTCTCACAGCCTTTAATACCGTATATTTACTAAATGCACACACCATCACAATAAAGTTAACATTGCCCTTTTTGCTTCTGATAAAGGGTCCTAAGTGGTCTATATTCACTGCTCTGAACGGTATCGGTAATATTTTCACTGAATGCATTTGACCCAACGGTTTACCGCTTTTCACTTTGTTGAAACAACATTCAGGACATGCATCGATGTATGATTTGACGTATCGCCTCATGTTGAAACCAAAAATCTTTCGAAATGCGGTAAAAAAGTCTTTTCAAAAGCAAAATGGCCAACATCGTCATGGCATGACTTCGTTATGTGCCATCTGATCCCCTTTGGCACGACTAGCTTAATCTGGTCTTCGATTCGACGATACAGCAGTCGATCCTTAATCTCATAGTCCTTACGAATCTGCTTAGGGTCTAATAAATCGTTATCGGTCAATATTAATACAATTTCACGCAAGCGTTCATCTTGGAGCTGCATGGAAAATATCCAATCATTGGCGTCGTTTGATGATATAGCCAATATCCTTTCGGCTACTCTGCTGGCCTTATCGGGGGGCATGCTTGGAGCCCGGCTCGTTGCATCGACATACTGCATCTTAGAGCCCGCTCTGTGCTTGCAGATACAATCAAACTCTTGTAACTTGAGCGACCATCTGGCGAGGGGTTAGTAGTGTGGTTGCCTTGGTCGTCACAATAGCATTACAATCAGTGACAACCTGGAACGAAGTACCCAACAAATACATTCGAAACCGTTCGAGAGTCAACAATTGCTAAAACTTCTAGCTCGTGGGTGGGGTACTTTACTTCATACTCATTACAACGTCTGCTGTAGTAAAACACCACCTTCATTCCGTCGTCCTCCTTCTGAAGCAACATTCCCGACAATCCATGGCGAATGTAACTGGCGTACGACAATTTTTGGGCTTAACCGGATTTTAAGTTTGTGAGCAATTATTGTACACTGTTAGAACCGTTGAGGCGACTGCTTAAGAAGGACAATGTTGTTGAGTGGAGCCAAGAACAAGAACATGCCTTTGAGGAGTTGAAAGTAGCTATAACTTGTCAACCAGTGTCCTATACGATATCGCAAATGAACATGAGGTGCACACTGACGCGAGCAGCCATGGATTGTCGGGAATGTTGCTTCAGAAGGAGGACGACGGAATGAAGGTGGTGTTTTACTACAGCAGACGTTGTAATGAGTATGAAGTAAAGTACCCCACCCACGAGCTAGAAGTTTTAGCAATTGTTGACTCTCGAACGGTTTCGAATGTATTTGTTGTCTATCGCTGCTGTTTTTTCCTCGCCTGGTCGAATACCCTCGCTGCTAATGACGTATCCCAAGAACTTTACCTTATCTGCCATGAACTTACATTTCGATGGTCGGAGAGTTAGACCTCCTTCTCTAAGGGCTTCTAAAAATTGATTAAGGACATCTAATCCTTCCTGGATTGTTGTTGTCGCTATGATCACTTCATCTACGTAGCTTATTATTTTCCGGTGGCAAGTGATTTTCATGACCATTTCTTGAAAATACATTGGAGCGTTCACCAAGCCAAATGGCATGACGTTGTGCTCAAAAAGGACTTCATGCGTCATAAATTTTCATGGCTGTTGTCTTACTCCTTCCGAGGGATGATATGTCCTCTGCAAAACAATCACTGTTACGTTCTAGCACTAATTGCGTTTTTCTTTTGTCTTCATCGCTTAGCAATGGGTTAATGTTGAAGGGGGTATCTGCCGTAGGTTGAATTTGCAGTACACCATCATTAATGACCATGCGGTTATCTCGACATCAGAGATGGTCTGTATCAAATTTTTTTAGGTTTGGGACTGTCGTAAAGTTGTAAACGTCGTAATCGTCACATACGCGTCGTAAATGTAGAAAAAGTAAAAAAAGTCGCAAACTGAAAATTTTTTAGTCGTGTCAGCTAGGCAGCGAATGCAATGATATTCAAGACGATGGTATGTGCGACGAAGTTTCAATTCTTAGGAATATTCACAATTTTCGGTTTTAGTCCCCTCATTTTCCCTATTGCCTTTTGCACGAGTACAGGGTAACCGTGGATTTTTTCGTCCTTTCTTAGCTTTCAAGTTCAGTCTCCTGTCTAATATAACCCCAAGGTATTTTGCACACTCACCAATGGGAATTTCGATACCACCTAAGAAAATAGGCTTGACCATGGGAAAACTTTCACAAATTTCTGCAGAAACTCACAGCGAATGCTGTCAAACTAAATTAAAAAATGTTCAGGATTTCTTCTATTCAAAATTTGGTTTTCTACAATAGGTTTACGACTTTTGCGACATACGTATTATACCGTCGCAAATGTATGTCGCAAAAGTCACAGTTTGTGACAGGCCAACCCTGCTCGACATAATATATCCCTGCCCAAAAGCATTGGGTATGCCAAACATTGTCCACATAGAATTGGGCCTTCACACATTGATTGTCCAATTTTAGTCCCGTTTCGATGACCTCATGTGACCTGACCGTCGCACCTCCAAATCCATTGAAACCTTTATCTATTGGTATCCGTTGCATATCAGCTGGTATCGTGGAATGTTTCACTAATGAACTATCACTTCCCGTATCCACAAACGCTTCAATCGATCTGCCTCTCATCTCGACCATTTTCATTATAGGTGGCACCATTGTCGTTTGCACCTCGTTGACCACAGAAACTTTGCCTGTCTCCTTATACTCCTTAGCCTCATGCCTTACACGTGAGCATTTGGTGCATCGCAGTCTCTTTTGTGGTTGTGGACATTTTGCTGCAATGTGCCCATATTCATTACAATTAAAGCACTTCACACCTGCTTGTCCAACCGGCTTCGCAACAGCAGCACCTTGTTTAATTGTTTATTGATTTACTAACTGACGGTTTGCCGCAGACACTGATGTTGGTGATAAATTCGCCAAAGACGATAATAGCTGATTCGTGGCGTTGAAGTTTATTGCCAGAAGCGTGCGTATTGCGTTGTTGACGTTTAAACCATTTATGATGTATGCGCAAATTGACATCTCATTCATATTTCCACGTCTTCCAATGGTTAGCATGGCGTAATAGTATTGAACCATCGTTTCGCCTGGTTTGCGGTGGCGTCTTGATATTTCCCTATGGATATCAGCGGAGTTTACTGCACATGGAAAATCTTAAGAAAGCATACGTACCAATTCAACCCAAGAGTGAAACACGGGCTGTGCGTCCAACCACTCCTTTGCAATTCCTTTCAATTTTTGTTGAGCCGCAAAAAAACTATTTCGCCATCCCATTTGTAAGTTTCCTGTAGTTGGTTTACCTTGCCGATGAATTGTACTGCCGTCATTGTTGGCTTAAACGGATCAAAATCTGGTAAAAATCCAATAACATCGCTGACGTTGGTTCTTTGGCGCATCATCTCGTATCCCGGATCATGACATGGATCACATGATTGCCTTCCATTGCACATTTTTGTAATCGCACCACACATTTCATGTACCAATTTCGTTAATGACGCCATTTCGTCCCTTATATCGTCCACCGGTTCCTGCCATGGCTCTAAGTCAATCTCAACTTCATTGTCATCAATTTCGTCAGACTTTAGATCGTTTGCCTCAGTTGCAAAATACATCCTTATAATGGCTATCATTAACAACGGAGCATTGGACGGTATGCTTCCAAAGCAATAATGGGGGAAATAGAGATAGCCAAATGCAAATATTGAGTATCTTTGGTGTACCTGGGACATGATAGGGAGATGCCTCCATGTGCCGTTAAGACCTTGGTTGAGGAGTCACTGAAAACAAAGACAAAACTCATTATGGGATGTGATGCAAGTGCACATCTTAGTATTTGGGGAAGTATTGATATTAATGCAAGGGTAGAGTCGCAAATAAAGGGTGATTTGTTAAGAGCTTGATAACTTTTTTTTAAAAAAAAAACGCATAAAATTTGCAAAATCTCATCGGTTCTTTATTTGAAACGTTAGATTGGTCCATGACATTTACTTTTTGAAGATAATTTCATTTAAATGTTGACCGCGGCTGCGTCTTAGGTGGTCCATTCGGAAAGTCCAATTTTGGGCAACTTTTTCGAGCATTTCGGCCGGAATAGCCCGAATTTCTTCGGAAATGTTGTCTTCCAAAGCTGGAATAGTTGCTGGCTTATTTCTGTAGACTTTAGACTTGACGTAGCCCCACAAAAAATAGTCTAAAGGCGTCAAATCGCATGATCTTGGTGGCCAACTTACCGGTCCATTTCTTGAGATGAATTGTTCTCCGAAGTTTTCCCTCAAAATGGCCATAGAATCGCGAGCTGTGTGGCATGTAGCGCCATCTTGTTGAAACCACATGTCAACCAAGTTCAGTTCTTCCATTTTTGGCAACAAAAAGTTTGTTAGCATCGAACGATAGCGATCGCCATTCACCGTAACGTTGCGTCCAACAGCATCTTTGAAAAAATACGGTCCAATGATTCCACCAGCGTACAAACCACACCAAACAGTGCATTTTTCGTGATGCATGGGAAGTTCTTGAACGGCTTCTGGTTGCTCTTCACTCCAAATGCGGCAATTTTGCTTATTTACGTAGCCATTCAACCAGAAATGAGCCTCATCGCTGAACAAAATTTGTCGATAAAAAAGCGGATTTTCTGCCAACTTTTCTAGGGCCCATTCACTGAAAATTCGACGTTGTGGCAGATCGTAAGTCTATTCATGATGAAATGTCAAAGCATACTGAGCATCTTTCTCTTTGACACCATGTCTGAAATCCCACGTGATCTGTCAAATACTAATGCATGAAAATCCTAACCTCAAAAGAATCACCCTTTAGATTTTATTTTATTTTCGCACTAACCTGGTAGTTTGCAATAAGGGAGATGCAAATTACCAAAAATAGGCAAGAGGTTTTGGACGTCACATTGGCCTCTCCTATCTGAGTGTCAAGTTTTGAGGGTACAGCTTCTCATATCATCGCTACGAAAGTTGCAAATTGGCTGTTCGTACTTCAAAGAACATATTTCCGCAAATATTAGGAAATCTGATTGGAATTAAAGTGGCAGCCCGATTAAGTTTCAGGCTCACTTAGTGTACGATTAGGAGCTTTTTCCTAACCGGCAAAGTCTTTATTTATTAATTTAAAAAACTTTGCAAAAATTAATTTAAGGGCCAGTGTGAAACACGAAAAATAAGAAGTCGAGAGATGTCGACAGTGCGATTACAAAATTACAATAACTTTATTACTTAAAATTCTACCTATGCGGGAATGACGACAAAAAAGGGAATCAAAAATAAAATGTATATAAATATGTATGTTTGTGCCCTTCATTGGTTGTTTCGTTTGTTTGTCTTCTAAGCGACAGTTAGAAGACAACAACAACAATGACAATATGTACGCTTGCCTCGATCGATGCGTTTGCTCTGCTTAAGATAACCTAAGCAGAGAAAGCATCGATAGAGGCAGAGGTAAACAAAACAACAGGTATGCACAAATAATAAACGCGAAGTAAATTGCAATTAACAAGAACAACCAGACGACATGAAATAAAAAAAAAAATATGTAAAAAGTAAAAGTAATAAACAAATAAATAAAAATGAAACCAAATAAATAAAATATCAATCAGAAAAGCAAACATACACGCTCACAAAAAATCGCTTCTGTAACATATACTCCCAAACATATTTTGCTTCAAGCATATACATTTTTGGGTATTGCCCAAACATTTATATGTTTGATCTCTTCCAATATATAATATGTTTGAAAGCATATTGGTCTAAACAATATATGTTTGGGTAGTCTAAGTTCCAAACATTTTGTATTTTTGCATCCAAATTCAATAATGTTGTCTTCCAAAAAACAATATGTTATTATGTGAACATATAATATGTTTGGAAGCATTTTGCACCCAAAAATAAAGGGTGATTCTTTTGAGGTTAGGATTTTCATGCATTAGTATTTGACAGATCACGTGGGATTTCAGACATGGTGTCAAAGAGAAAGATGCTCAGTATGCTTTGACATTTCATCATGAATAGCCGAACGATCTGCCACAACGTCGAATTTTCAGTGAATGGGCCCTAGAAAAGTTGGCAGAAAATCCGCTTTTTTATCGACAAATTTTGTTCAGCGATGAGGCTCATTTCTGGTTGAATGGCTACGTAAATAAGCAAAATTGCCGCATTTGGAGTGAAGAGCAACCAGAAGCCGTTCAAGAACTGCCCATGCATCCCGAAAAATGCACTGTTTGGTGTGGTTTGTACGCTGGTGGAATCATTGGACCGTATTTTTTCAAAGATGCTGTTGGACGCAACGTTACGGTGAATGGCGATCGCTATCGTTCGATGCTAACAAACTTTTTGTTGCCAAAAATGGAAGAACTGAACTTGGTTGACATGTGGTTTCAACAAGATGGCGCTACATGCCACACAGCTCGCGATTCTATGGCCATTTTGAGGGAAAACTTCGGAGAACAATTCATCTCAAGAAATGGACCGGTAAGTTGGCCACCAAGATCATGCGATTTGACGCCTTTAGACTATTTTTTGTGGGGCTACGTCAAGTCTAAAGTCTACAGAAATAAGCCAGCAACTATTCCAGCTTTGGAAGACAACATTTCCGAAGAAATTCGGGCTATTCCGGCCGAAATGCTCGAAAAAGTTGCCCAAAATTGGACTTTCCGAATGGACCACCTAAGACGCAGCCGCGGTCAACATTTAAATGAAATTATCTTCAAAAAGTAAATGTCATGGACCAATCTAACGTTTCAAATAAAGAACCGATGAGATTTTGCAAATTTTATGCGTTTTTTCTAAAAAAAAAGTTATCAAGCTCTTAACAAATCACCCTTTATTATATGCTTAAAAAAAATTCTCCCAAACAATATTGTGCTCAAAATTTTTTTATTTATTTATTTATATATTTACAATCATAATGAATTATGAAAATAAACAGGTAATATAGGTGCTAACAACATAGGTTTTCGACCTGAATGCTCAAAATTTTGTTTCTGCCCAATTGTATATTCCCCCACATCTTTCTCACTTCCACGAGATTTTTTAGTTCTTAGCACCTTTTTCTGTAATACAAACATTGTAGAATAAATTATTCAATTGTATGATTTTTTTATTATAATTTTACCTTTTGCCGGACGGGGATTCGAACAGCGGACCACACAGTTTGTAAGGATCAAAGAAGTAGCTGATCAATTGCCCAAGGACAAATAAAATGTTAATTTTGTAATAACAAGCAACAACCACCAACTTAATTCAATATCGCTCCCTGTTAAATAGCGCTCCAAGCTACTAAACACATATATGTTTATAGGCTATTTCTAAATTAATATATGTTTGCATCCAAGCATATTATATTTACAGACATTTTATGTCCCAACATAATATGTTCTAACATATTAACATATATGTCCCAAACATGTTATGCTAGTTTATGAACATTATATGCTTGCACTCAAAAATATTGTGTTTAAAAATTTGTGTTCCAAACATATAATGTTTATAGCCAAACATATGAAAAACAGTCTTTTTCATCCGTGTAGTAAACTAAAAAAATAAAGTATAATAGTATGAAATGAAATTTTAAAAATTGAAATTGAAATAAACAAAAATGAAAAACATAAAATTTATACGATGACCGAACATGCCGGCCCCATTGAAAGGACTCTTTCAATTTACTAGCAGTGCGAGTTTGTGAATAGGTCGGCGTATAACTCCCTTCATGGTATTGACATCGGCTACTCGAATGCGTCCGTCTCGGCCAGGAACAGCGTTGATGATTCTTCCCATGAGCCGTTTTTGAGGAGGAATGTTATCTTCGTGAACCAAAACCAGTAAACCAATAGCGATATTTGAGACAGAGGCAGTCCATTTATTTCTAACTTGCAGTTCGTTAATGTACTCATGAGACCATTTCTTCCAAAATCGTTGTTTTATTGCTGTAATCTGAGACCAGTGTTCCAGATTGCTTATATTGTTTGATGTGACTTCACGTTCAGGTAGAGGGCGTAAGGTACTGCCAGTGATGAAGTGGCCTGGAGTGAGGGCTTCAAAATCGCTGGGGTCAGATGACATCGGGGAAATCGGCCTTGAGTTTAAAATGGATTCAATTTCGACTAGCGCTGTGACAAGTTCTTCAAAAGTAAGTCGAGTGTTCGATTCAAGTGGCCGTTGGCTGATTTGACGGCAGCCTCCCATAGCCCGCCAAAATGGGGCGCACGTGGCGGAATGAAAAGAAAATTTACGAATTCATTGGCACATTAGTTAACTATTTCATTTTGATGATTTTGATCAAAGAGAAAAATTTTCAGGTCCTTCAGTTTTGAGTTCGCGCCGACAAAATTAGTGCCATTGTCGCAATAGATGTCCGTCGGTAAACCTCTTCGACCAATCATTCTTTTGAGCGCTGCGATGAAAGCGTCTGTTGACAAATCGGAGACAGCTTCGATGTGGACTGCTTTTGTTGCGAGACAAACAAAAACAGCAATGTAAGTCTTATAAGGTATTTTACCTCGAATGCGTAAGTAAGTGTTGACAGGACCACAGAAATCCACGGCACATCTCGCAAAAACTCTCGATGGGTTAAGACGATCCACAGGCAAATTTGACATCATTTGTTGAAGAAGTTTTGGCCGATAGCGAATGCAATGGGGACATGAGTTTACGATCTTGCGGCAAAGACTTCGTAAGTTGATTATCCAGTAGCGCATTCGGGTCAGCGAAACCAAGGCCTTTGGGCCAGCATGATAATTTTTGATATGAAGATGGCGAACGTAACAAATTACAAAGTTGTTGTCCTTTGGCAAAATAATTAGATGTTTTTGTGCCTCAGGAATATCAGCCAATTCCAATCGACCTCCAACCTTCAAAATGTCTTTGCCACTTGAAGAGTCAATAAACGGGTTGAGACATTTTAGGGAACCTTCAGGGTCTTGTTTCTTTAATGCACGCTTTATATCATCTTTAAAATGTGTTTGTTGAATATTCCATACAATAGACAGAACAGCGCGATCTAGTTCTTGTAGTTGTAAAGTGTCAGTAGTGGCAAAAGTCGATTTTGAAGACGATAACTTGTAGAAAAAGCGAAATATCCAGGCAACAACTCGAATAATTTTTATATATGAGCTGCAATTTTCAACAAATTGTGAAACTCTGTTGGGTTGTAACTGAAGATTCAGAGTAGTTTTCCGTTTCTCTTTGTTCAGGATTTCATGGTCACTTTCATCACACCTGTTTGGGGGCCATTTCTCTGACTCCTGAGTAAGAAAATCTGGGCCAGAAAACCAAATTGATAACTTTAGTTCTTGAACAGTAGATCCCCTTGAGACAATATCAGCAGGATTCAAACTGGAAGGTACATGGCGCCAATTGCAACCATTTGTAGAATCCTGTATTTTAGAAATTCTGTTCCCCACGAATACAGAAAGTGTCGAAGAATGTTGCTTGAGCCAATGAAGAACTATCTGCGAGTCAGTCCACAAAAATACGGAGCTTTTTGGAATGTTAAGAATATTTTGTGTTTCTAAGTTCTAAATTCGGCAATGACTTTCGTTTGGTTGGGGCAACTCTAGATTTAGCTGTGTAAAGTTGTGAATGCCCTTTACCAGACATAGTTTTGACTCTGATATAGAGACAACAACCATAAGCTCGAATTGAAGAATCACAGAACCCATGCAATTGGATGGAAATTGGATTGGGTGACAAACAATAGCGAGAAATTTGAAGAGCAGGTAATAATTCGAAATCGTGAACTAAATTCATCCAAGCAGTATGTAAGTCTTGTGGAACTGATTCATCCCAGCCAATGTTGAGTATCCATAGTTCTTGAAGGATAATTTTGGCTTTTATTATAAGAGGTGCCAGAAATCCAAGAGGATCGAAAAGCGAAGACGAGAGTGACAAAATTGTGCGTTTTGTTACTGATCCAGAGTAGGACTTAGGCGAGAAAGAAAATAAGAAATTATCTGTTTGTTGGTCCCAAGAAATGCCCAATGCACTTGTAACTGAGGACTCGTCCAAATTCAAATCTTTAACCGTTTTATCATTGCGAAAACTCTTATGATTTGAATGCCATTTATCCAATTCGAAACAAGCCATTTTCAAAATTTCAGTAACTTGGTACTTCAGTTCGGATAATTCTTCGATAGTTTCAGCACCTCCAAGAAAATCATCAACATAGAAAGAAGTTTTAATAGCCTTTGCGCCAAGCTCAAAACTATCCATAAATTCATCAGCAATATACTGCAATGAGCGAACCGCGAGAAAAGGGGCAGCTGAGGTTCCATATGTGACAGTGTTTAGCTGGTATGTTTTTATTTCATCTTGATTTGAGTGTCTCCACAAAATATATTCAAAACTACTATCTCTCTGGTCAATCAAAACTTGCCTATACATTTTTACAATATCGGCAGTGAGAGCGAAGCGATACAAGCGAAAACGTAGAAGCAGTAAAAATAATTCTTCTTGAATTGTAGGGCCAACCATTAAAATTTCATTTAACGATTTGTGATTTGATGTGGGGCAAGATGCGTCAAAAACGACACGAAGTTTAGTCGACGTACTGTTCGGTTTAAAGACGCAGTGATGAGGAATATAATAGTGTGGTTCATGTAGTTTCGGATTTTTCACCAGGCTCATGTGTCCCGAATCTTCGTACTCCATCATGAACGAGATATACTTTGCTTTCAAATCTGCATCACGGTTAAGACGCCGTTCTAGAGAAGCAAAACATTGTAATGCAGTATTGCGAGAGACACCAAGAGAATTAGAAGTTTCCTTGAATGGTAGCCTAACAACAATTCTACCTGATGATTCACGAGACACAGTATTTTGAAAGAATTTCTCACATTCCATTTGTTCTGGTGTGAATTCGTTTCCGTTGTCGTTGATTTCCTCAACTTTCCAAAGATGTTCCAAATTAATGTTAATTTCTTCTTCAATTGAAAGCAAATATGCTGAATTGAAATTATTATCCCTAGAAGCATTATATTTTCCAGTGACAATCCACCCAAATAAAGTTTTTTGTAGTTTTGGTAGATCTGGGCCAAGTTTGATTTGACCAACGGACAAAATATCGAAGAATGTTTCTGTACCAATAAGCAAATCGATTTTCTTAGATTTAAAGAAACCTTCATCAGCAAGTTGAGTATTAGGAGGCAGATTCCATGTGGAGACATCCAGTTCCGAATCAGGTTGATACGATATGTGTGGTGTGATACAAAAGGAAAGTGGCACTTCATAGTCAGTTATCCGAGATTTAACAGTTGTGGAACAATTATGCTTGATTTGTGTACAAGTGCTTCCAATGCTAGAAACTTCAACTGATTTTTTAACTCGTTGTAGTTTCAGACGATGTGCAAACTCATCTGTGACGAAATTTACTTGTGAACAAGAATCTGAAAGAGCCCTTCCTATCTTATACGAGCCAGAATCGTCTTTAACGAGAACCATTGCAGTTGCGAGAAGAATATGAGGAGACGTGACAGCGCTGGTGGTGGATGGCGTTGGCTCTGGAGTAGTCGATCTTGGACCCAACTGGGAACGATGAAGCATGGTGTGATGCGATCGAGAACAGGTTTTGCATTTAAACGATGATGGGCAATTAGTCACTTGATGACCTTTAGCAAGACAATTAATGCAAAGACCAAGTTTTTTGGCATTTTCAAACCGAAGGGGCACATCGATCAAGGCCGTATTCAGGGGGGGGGGGATGAGGGGGATCAAACCCCCCCCCCCCCGAAATGAATGAATATTTTTATATAAATATATATTTTTAGCTGCATAGAAAAATCTTATCGAAGATGTTGAAGAAAAGCTGGAGGTTTTATTTTGAAAAACGCTTACCTATAAAACTTGCACAAATCATAGAATACTAGTTGAAAAGCCCGTCAAACGACGGTCGAAAAAAACAAATTGTTTTTGTTCTCGCACCACAAATTTCATTTTTGGAAAATGTCTTTCTGCTTTTTATTTGTGTTTGTTGTTCTTTTTGTGAACATTACTCGCTTTGTTTGGCTATAGCAACAACAACGAAACAGCCAAACACACATGTGTAAATGAAATGGCGCAAAACCTGCGAAAAGAACCTGCCTAATTCAGCGATGGAAGCACTTGGAGAGTGCAATAAAGAGATATTTCCAAACGTGCATATTCTTTTAAAAATTTTGGTCACTTTGCCAGTTACTCAGGGGTGGAAAATACAATTTTTAAGAAAGTACAAAAAAGGTATTTTTTGAGCGGAAAGGTACTTTTTACTAAATTGCAACAAAAATTTCACTGGAAAATTATTGTCAAGAGACTAAATTTTAAAGAAAATAAAATTTTGACAAAATTTTCTATATAAATAAAATTTTGCAAAAATTTTCTATAGAAATAAAATTTTGCAAAAAAAATCTGTGAAAAAAAATGTTGCAAAATTTTTTCTATAGAAATAAAATTTTGCAAAAATTTCCTATAGAAATAAAATTAGTACAAAATTTTCAATTGAAATAAAATTTTGACAAAATTTTCTATAAAAATAAAATTTTGCAAAAATTCTATATAGAAATAAAATTTTGACAACATTTTCTACCGAAATAAAAAATCGATAATATAGAATCGCATTCTTTTTTCGACTAAAACATTCTTGAAGTTCAATAAAATCATGTTTTTGACTATGTCTTTTACAAAATCGAGATTTTCTTCCCACATAAACATGTCTGTTTTGCCATATTTGTAAAAGACTATTAGCAAATAAGGTTGATAAAGACTTTCTCAAAATATTAAAATATTTTGTCAAAGCTATTGTACCATAAATCTGATATCGACTCAAAAATGTCTACACAAAATGTACTAAATCATTCGCGGGGGTACTACGGTACTGACCGGGGTGAAAAAGTATTGAAAAAAGTACTATAGTACTGCATTTTCCATCCCTGCAGTTACTACGTACTCATCCGAACTTTCATTTTCAACAATGAAGAGATTAAAGACGTATCTTAGAAATTCGACTAGCGAGAGTAGACTCAATGGATTGGCATTAATGTCGGTTCATCGCCGAATAAATGTGCCGACTGAAGAAGTAATTGATTTGTTTGCTGCCCAAAAAGCCCGTCGGCTCAATTTAATATTATAAAAATATTGTATACATATGCATAAATAAAATTTTCTACACATGAGATTATATGAATATTTTTTTTTTAAGTTGATAATGAACTGCAAAGTGCTGAAACATTATCCACAAGGCTTCTTAATTGACCAGAATTTGACTTTGAGACATCAGGAAGTTCAAAAAGAGTTGAAATATTTTCTATAAAAATCAATGTATTGTTGTCGTAGCGAGATTTTAGACGTTCTAACGCCTTGGGATAATTTTCATTGGTGATTTGAAATGCTTTCACAGTTTCCAAAGCATTCCCATGGAGGCAGTTTAGTAAATGGTTGAATTTTTCGATATTGGAGAGCCCATGTTCACGATTGATAATTTGTTTAAAAGAAGTAATGAAATTTTTGTACTCACTGTATTTCCCATTAAAGGGAGTTTATTGTTGGGAGTTTATTTGTTGGTACCGGTATAGAAAATGATGATTCGGACAATGTTGCGTTATGCCCTTCATCCGTAAGTTGCTTTTGTATGTTAGAACTGATATAACAATACAAGTCCTCAATGTCTCCACGACCATTGTCATCAGGGTCAAGATTTTCAATTTTTGTTTGGGTCGAAAGAATTTGTTTAAAATATGATTCTAAGATTCCAAGGCGACACTTCAAATCCGCAACAGAAAAATTTTTATTTTTGGCATTTGCCTCAATCACTGTTTTTATACGAGAAATATTTTTCTTCGTTATGGTACGTTGTTGTTTTAATTCTTCCAAACTCATGTTTTTTCAAAATGGAGAAATGACCGCACAAATTTATACAAAATTATTACGTAACAGTGAAGAGACAAAGCTTGCAAAATATACAACAACAAAATTTTATTTAAATTATTTTGTAGTACAATTATTGGCCAATGAAAAAAAAATATTAAATAAATCAAACGGCTTGAATTTGGGACAACACACTTTTATTTGCTTTATTTGTAATAAATCACAATGTTTTATGTTTGTACCACTCTTGAGACAAATTTGAAACTATTGCTTTTTGATGGCTTTGCAATGACAATTAAATGGAAACACAACAACAATTTTTTTAAATGGCTCACAAGGACACCCCGCGAAAAAAAACAGTATTATTGGAAAGTATTTCACAAATTTTAATGTTAAAAAATTTTCCTTTTTTTATATTGGAATGGGAGCAGAATTAGTAATAGCAAATTTGTTTAATTTTTATTGTTCACCACTGTGACTTGATTTTGAACACAATAATTGGGATATTTTTGATTGTAATTAATCGAGGCAAATATTTCAATAAATTTGATTGATTTAGAACGAAAAGTTTATTTGAGTTATTTCACTTGGGTTTGTTCTTTGTTTGGAAATATGTACACTGCACTTGGTGATTTGATTGGGTTTTGTTCGCGATAATACGAGAAAGTGTTTTTAATTTCCAAATTGTTTAAAAAATTTCCCACGAAAACGACGATAAAATAGAGAACTTCCTTACGAAAACGATAAATTGTTTGTAATATTTTCACACTGTCCTGTCACGGTCGCCAAAATGTACGATTAGGAGCTTTTTCCTAACCGGCAAACTCTTTATTTATTAATTTAAAAAAAACTTTGCAAAAATTAATTTAAGGGCCAGTGTGAAACACGATAAAATAAGAAGACGATAGATGTCGACAGTTCGATTACAAAATTACAATAACTTTATTACTTAAAATTCTACCTATGCGGGAATGACGACAAAAAAGGGAATCAAAAATAAATTTATATAAATATGTATGTTTGTGCCCTTCATTGGTTGTTTCGTTTGTTTGTCTTCTAAGTGACAGTTAGAAGACAACAACAACAATGACAATATATATGCTTGCCTCGATCGATGCTTTTGCTCTGCTTAAGATAACCTAAGCAGAGAAAGCATCGATAGAGGCAGAGGTAAACAAAACAACAGGTATGCACAAATAAATAACGCGAAGTAAATTGCAAACGACATGAAATAAATAAAAAATATGTAAAAAGTAAAAGTAATAAACAAATAAATAAAAATGAAACCAAATAAATAAAATATCAATGAGAAAAGAAAAAATAGTAAACTAAAAAAATAAAGTATAATAGTATGAAATGAAATTTTAAAAATTGAAATTGAAATAAATAAAAATGAAAAACATAAAATTTAGACGATGACCTAACACTTAGACTATTCAGTCCATTGTGATGTGATGATACCAGCAGTACCAGAGATAAATCTAAGCACTGTGTAGGATATCGAACAAACCATGGAGCGGATTTCAAAGGCCTTCAACATATCACTGAAAGCTGCATGCCCTAGAGGAAAGCCAATGTATGCCCTAGAGGAAAGCCAATGCATGCCCTAGAGGAAAGCGAATGCATGCCCTAGAGGAAAGCGAATGCATGCCCTAGAGGAAAGCCAATGCATGCCCTAGAGGAAAGCGAATGCATGCCCTATAGGAAAGCCAATGCATGCCCTAGAGGAAAGCGAATGCATGCCCTAGAGGAAAGCCAATGCATGCCCTAGAGGAAAGCCAATGCATGCCCTAGGTTAGGTTAGGTTAGGTTAGGTTATGTGGCAGCCCGATGTATCAGGCTCACTTAGACTATTCAGTCCATTGTGATACCACAGTGGTGAACTTCTCTCTTATCACTGAGTGCTGCCCGATTCCATGTTAAGCTCAATGACAAGGGACCTCCTTTTTATAGCCGAGTCCGAACGGCGTTCCACATTGCAGTGAAACCACTTAGAGAAGTTTTGTAACCCTCAGAAATGTCACCAGCATTACTGAGGTAGGATAATCCACCGCTGAAAAACTTTTGGTGTTTGGTCGAAGCAGGAATCGAACCCACGACCTTGTGTATGCAAGGCGGGCATGCTAACCATTGCACCACGGTGGCTCTAGAGGAATATATATATATTTCTATATATATATATTTCTCTTTCATTGTTCGATGTTTTGAAGTGTGTTAAGATATTTTGAACGGCGATCGGCTTTTCTTTTCTAAGATCTATGAATCAATGCGTTTTGTTTCATACAAATTATATTGTGGTTACCCTGTCGTCCAATTTTATGGGTTTAAGGTGTAATACTTATAGTATTTTTGCTTTATTTCAAAAATTGGCTTCTTTGGAATCTATGATTGACTTTACGGTTTTGTGTTAGAGAAGTGATCTAACCCAAGGTTGTCACATACGTTTCATAACGCTGATGAAATATTAACTTGTCCGACTACAATAGTCAATATATTTCGAATATTTTTCCTTTTCTTCTGTTTTTTGGAAGTTGTTACAAATCTTTAGTTTCTTTTGGTCAGTATCTTTATTTGTACCCGTTTTCTGCCTATTTTTTCGTTCCTTTGCAGTTCTGAATTACCATGAGCGCATTGGAAAAATTTATTCGGGCCAATGATAAATTGGTCAAATTCGAACAGGAATTGACCGATGCAGTCATTTCCGACTCGACTATTTATTCTCTCGAAGTCCATCGAGAGGAATTAAAGTCTATGTGGTCCACTATTAAAGGTCTTTACGACAAATGTATTGACCACTTTGATAAAGAGGAAAAGAAGGAAGATAAGGCAAAGGGCAAAGGGGATAAATCATTGGATACTGACTCAGAGGAAGGGAATTCCCTTCAAGATAGTGTAAATGCTAGATTTCACAGTTCCTATGATACTTATGTCCGAGTTGTTTCAAAAATTAGTTCCGATATCCTTAATCGATCTGAAGTTCCAAGAACTACTGTCCAAAATTCGAATTTCCATTTGCCTGCTTGCGATACGGAGTCGTTTCGGGGAGACTATCAATCATGGCCTTCTTTCCGAGACATGTTCTCCGCCATATATGTTAATAATTCCAGCCTCTCAAAGGTTCAGAAACTTTTTCATTTGAGAAAGAAAACTGAAGGAGAGGCGCATGACATCGTCAAGAAATGTCCCTTAACCAATAGTGGCTTTGATATTGCATGGGCTAATCTAAGGGATAGATTCGAAAACAAAAGGATGCTGGTCCACAGCCAGCTCCGACAGCTTTTCAATCTGACACCGATTAATACCGAATCGAGCGAGGAAATTAAATGCATTCAGAGGGACATTAATTCCTGCATTTCATCCTTAAAAATGTATGACATTGATGTCTCCAGCTGGGATGCAATTTTTGTATACATTTGCTCAACGAAGCTACCTCGTGTTACTCTTTCATTGTGGGAACAATCAATTCTGAACAAAAATGATTTGTCGAGTTGGAATGACTTGGATTGTTTTTTGTCTAGTCGTTATCAGACTCTGGAAACCATCAGCGAAATTAATGGACCTTCTAAGACTGAGAAATCTCCTTCCTATTCTAGGAAAGTAATTTCATCGATGAGCAAGAAGGTTAATACCAACCATACAAAAATTTCTTCTTCCTCATCGAATCCTTTATGTAATTTATGTTCCAACGAATCTCATACGATCCGCAAATGTCCGAAGTTTCTTAACATGAATGTCGAGGATAAAGTCTCGTACATTCGTAGACAGAACTTATGTCTGAATTGTTTTGCTAAAGCCCATGGTGTAAAGGATTGCAAAAGTCCACATAACTGCTTCTCATGTGGAAAAAGGCATAATACGCTTTTACACCGTGACTTTAACTCATCGCAGGCTGTGCGGTCCATACCGAACCCAGGCTGTCAAGTTCAGGTTCCAAATCCCCATCCAATACAGTCCACGGTTCCTCCGACAACCACTAATTATGTGAATACTGAGCCTATATCTTTACAGCCTTCGACATCTGGCAGAATCCAATCGTGTTTTGCTTCACATTCTCACCATGTATTGCTCGGCACAGCTTTAGTTCAAATCACCCATATCGGGGTGAAATATTTCGTTAGAGCCTTGATTGATTCCGGATCTCAAGGTTCTTTTATTTCTGAACGCGTTTTCAATATCCTTAAATTACCATTTCAATCTATTGACGCCGAAATTGCTGGCCTTAATGGTGTCACATCCGCAAAAGCTAGAAAATTGGCAACATTTTCAATATGCCCCCGTTTTACCTCAGATTTTGAGGTAGACGTTAGGGCTTTAGTTGTTCCGCGACTTTCAGGCGATCTTCCAAGTACTTCCATTAATCGTTCCGTTCTAACAAATTTCCCTGATATTCAACTCGCTGACCCAAAGTTCTACGAAAGTGACCGAATCGATTTATTGATTGGTGCGGATTTATTCAACAGTATTATGTTGGAAAATGTTCATCGTAATATTTGTGGCTCTCTGATTGCTCAGGAGACGGTATTTGGGTGGATAGTAACTGGACCTGTTCAGTCACATCCCAAAATATCATCATTTTCCACAGTTGTATCCTTTTGTACAGAAACAAATTTGGAAAAACAGCTGAAGCGTTTTTGGGAGGTGGAGGAAGTTCCGCAAAAACCTCACATTTCTGATTCGGATTCATTTTGCGAAAAATTATATTCTGATACCACTACACGGGATGTAAACGGTCGGTATATAGTGTCTCTTCCGTTTAAGCCATCGTTTACAGAAAGTTCCCTTTCAATAGGTCCATCGAGATCTATCGCAAAAGCTCAATTCTTGAGAAATGAATCTCGGTTATTGAGAAACATGGACCAGAAAGAGCAATACGATTCGGTTGTACACGAATATATAGATTTGGGTCATATGGTGAAAGTTCCTACGCCTGCCTATGAAAATTTTCCTACGCACTACTATCTTCCTCATCATGCTGTGATTAAGCCTGATAGGACCACTACAAAGGTAAGAGTTGTATTCAATGCCTCTTGCCCCAGCTCTTCAGGTACATCATTGAATGACGTCCTATATCCAGGACCAATCCTCCAAAACGATTTGACGTTACTTCAAGATTTCAAAGAATTCTTTTTCGTTCCAATCCCAATGACCAAATTGAGGATTTTGAATTACAGACAGTCACTTTTGGGGTTAATGCGGCACCATACTTGGCAATTAGAACGTTATTACAACTGTCAAATGATTGTAGTGATTCACATCCTATGGCTAGTCAAATAATTCGTGATGACATGTACGTTGATGATGTTCTTAGCGGATGCCATGATCTCCAAACGGCCTTTGAGGCAAAAAATCAACTGGTTTCCGCTCTGAATTCCGCGTGCTTTCCTTTAAGAAAATGGACATCAAATTCAGCCAAACTTCTACAATCATTGCCAAAGGAACATGTTCTGAAACAAGATTTCCTAGTCTTCGATGACTCTAGTCAAATCAAAACCCTAGGAGTTAAATGGAATGCCATGTCCGATTGTTTCCTTTTTGACATTCAGGCTTTATCACCAAGAACGAGGTATACCAAAAGGCAAGTACTTTCGGAGATATCAAGGATATTTGATCCAGCGGGATGGCTATCTCCTATTGTAATCCTCGCTAAGATTCTTATGCGAAATGTGTGGCTTTCCAAAGTTGCTTGGGACGAGGATATCACACCCAAGTGCTTTCAAGACTGGGTACAGTTCTTACAAAATTTTTCGTCCACCAATTCCATTCAAATACCTCGATGGATTTCCTACTCCCCCATATGTAGCCTTCAATTTCATGCATTTTGTGATGCATCAGAAAATGCTTATGCTGCGGTAATATATACCCGCATCCAATTAGAAAACGACTCTGTCTGCATCAATTTGTTGACTTCCAAATCTCGAGTGGCTCCGGTTAAATCACTTTCGATTCCAAAACTCGAACTTTGTGGAGCTGCCTTATTAGCAGATGTCGTCGAATCTGTTGTTCCATCTATGAAGGTAACGAACTACGAGATTTATAAATGGACCGACTCCACTATAGTCCTAGCCTGCATGTCATTGGAAAACTTTTGTTGCCAATCGTGTGTCGCTGATATACAACAAAGTAGGTGTGGACAACTGGTTTCACATAGATACCCGATCAAATCCTGCGGACTTGGCCAGCCGAGGTGTTTATCCGAAGGACTTAGTCAACAATTCATTATGGTGGTCAGGACCGCATTGGTTGGTAGAACCACCAAACTGTTGGCCTTTATGTAATGACTTTCCATCTGAGACTGATTTAGAGCAAAAAGTTGTAAGGGTACACTTTGTTACTGATTCCAGTGACATAGATCTTCTTGAACGTTTTTCGTCTTTCCAACATGCCATTCGAGTCATATGCTACGTTTACAGATTTTTCCTCAGAACCCATCCAAAATATCGCCATTCATTCTCATTTGATTCAACCGATTTAACTGCTACAGAGGTCACGAAAGTAAGAGACAAATTAATTGTTCTTTCCCAAGTGAAATATTTCCCTGACGTTCATGAAGCTTTACTTCAGAAGAAAACGATTCCAAAATCATCCTCTATCAACAGTCTTAACCCTTTCCTAGATGGTCATGGCATTATTCGTGCATTTGGTCGATTAGCTTATTCACCAGCCCTGAGTTATAATGAACGTTATCCAATCATTCTTCCGTACAACTGTCCTTTTAGCCGACTTTTAGTCCAATTTACTCACGTCCTAAGTCTCCACGGCGGTAATCAACAGGTCCTCAATATTGTTAGACTCCAATTCTGGATTCCGAAGTTAAAAAACTTGATCAAAACTATCATTCATAAGTGCAAAATATGTGTCCTTCACAGAAGAAAACTTCAAACTCAGCTCATGGCTGCTCTTCCTCCCGCCCGAACTATCCTTAAGCGTCCATTTCATAATACGGGTGTGGATTTTGCCGGCCCGTTTGATATTAAGAGTTTTTCTGGACGAGGTTCAAAAATTTCCAAAGGCTATGTATGTTTGTTCGTGTGTTTTGCTACCAAAGCAATTCATCTGGAAGCCACTTCCTCGTTATCTACTTCCACTTTCTTAGCCGCTTTTCAACGTTTCATAGCCAGACGAGGGTGTCCCCTTAACATTTATTCTGACAACGGAAAGAATTTTGTTGGGGCATCACGGGAAATTGTTAAGGATTTCCTAATAGCCTCTCGATCTAATATTGTGTCACAATTTGCCCACCAGCAACTCTCCTGGCATTTCGTTCCTCCCGGTGCACCACACATGGGTGGTTTATGGGAAGCCGGAGTGAAAAGTTTTAAGAACCATTTCAAGAAAATTTCCGGGGGTTTCACTTATTCTTTTGAAGAATTTTGCACTCTCTTATCAAAAATCGAATCCTGCCTAAATTCCAGACCAATATCCAGAATGTCAGAAGATCCCACGGATCTGAATCCGCTTACGCCAGGACACTTCCTTACTGGTGGACCCTTATTGGCCCCTCCAGAACCTTCTTATGATACTCATCCCGAATCGGTTGTTAATCGTTGGCAGCGCGTCAAAGTTCTTCAGCAACACTTCTGTCAACGATGGAAAACCGAATACTTAAGGGAACTCCATAAGAGAAATATATGGAAAAATCCCGAAAAGGATATAGAAATTGATTCTGTCGTTGTCATTCGTGATGAAAACCTTCCACCCAACGAATGGCGAATTGGTCGAGTTGTAAAACTATACCCAGGAAAAGACAAGCGAGTAAGAGTAGTTGATGTATACACAGCGAAAGGTGTAATAACTCGACCCATTGTAAAGCTGGTAATTCTTCCAACAATTTAGCTAAGTGGCACACTCACTTCTCCCAAATCAAGTCCTTCCTACCGTCTCATTAAATTTTCTATAAACGTTTATTTGTAGCTTATTTTAATTTCAGGATGCCTAGAATCATAAAAAATAGGTCTTTGACACCAAAGCGACCCACAACGTACAAGCGAGCCTTCCAGTGTCGGATCTGCAAAAAATATCACCCATTGCGTCTTTGTAAACGATTTCTATCCATGGGTCCCTACCAACGGAAAAAAGCTGTAGAGAAGTTTAACTATTGTACAAACTGTTTAGCGCATGAACACTCAAGCTCTGGATGTTTTTCCAATACTGGATGTCACATTTGTCGAAAACTGCATCACACGCTTCTCCACCAAAAGCTTCCAAGTCGATCACGTAAAACTGACTCTGCAGTTTCAATAGTAACACATACTTTGCCGTCTCAAACTGTCACCATTCTTCCTACAGCTATTGTGAAAATTGCACACGGAGGTCGTCTACACCCAATTCGTGCCCTTATTGACACTGGCTCTGCCATAAGCCGCATTTCCCAGACAACGGTCACAAAGCTTGGTATTTCTACCAGCCGTGTGGAAAATACATTTATCTGCCAAATATCAATTCGAGCCATGTCTGATCCGAAAGCTAGATTTTCATCGAGTTTCCGTGTTGACAACAGAATTGCAATGAAAACCCCCTCAAATTCCTTGCCTTCTACATTTAAGGAAAAGTTCGTAAATTTGATCCTGGCGGACCCAACATTTTATGAGAATGCGCCGATTTCAGCAGATGTTTAACCTAAGCTTATCCTCGGCGGTGTGATGCCCAATCAAGAAGGCAGGCTGATGGCACAGAACTCCATCTTGGGATGGTTGGTTTTTTTATTGAACTCTTTATTCGAACTTTCTATATATACTTTTAAATAACTTTTTTTTTGATGGTACCATCAAGGGGCCCGGAATGTTTGTGTCACAGAATTGCATCCCTAATTGTAATAAGCGACTCTTTAAAGCTAAGATTTGCCATAAGTTCAAATGCAGGTGGCGTTGCCCTGCATTCGTTAAGATAATGAATACGTCAAACAAATGTTAGTTGTTAAGTTCTTGCCTAAATAAAGTGTTACTTTGTATTTAACATCGAAACGAACAACACGGTAATTTCCATCATTTCAATCAGGGATACTTCCACCATTCTAACCCTTTTGTTTCCACATTTTCTTTTTCTATCCTTCTTCGAGGAAACATTTGGTCCAAATCGAGTGGTTTCATAAATTATTATTGGTGTTTTGCAGCCATCTAGACCTTTATCCAGCCAATTTCTCTTCGAAGCATCCCCTAAACATTTTTGGTCCTTCGAACCGGATTTCTGCAAGAAGTTGGTACCGGTTGCATAACAGTAATCCCTAGACACTACTTGATTTAATCACTCAGGAGCATATCCCACATTCCCATCTGTCCCAGGTTTGCATTTGTCTCTATATTGTCTTCAATGGTATGTACGTTTCGATTAAGCAAATAGTATTGTGTTGAACGGCAATAGAAAAGGCGCGAATGAATGAGTCAGTCGAATTATTCTTTTTTTTGCGATTTCGTTTTTTAACGAGAGTTCCCCAAATTCTAAATGTGCAAAAGTAAAACGCATAATACAAATTTTATATATGCTATAAAAGCTTAAATTCCAAAGAAAAAATTGTGCGGTTCAAAAATTCCATAAAATCCACGAGCATTTCTAAGCGAACCGAATATTACTAAGGTATTTTAGATATTCGCCATTTTCCGAGCAAAAGAAAAAAAAAATCGTTTAAAATTCTCAATTCATATAAAATTCATATGAAAGCTTTAAAAATTAAACGAGTGTCTTTCCCAATGTTACCATTTTCCATGTTCTGAAAAAATAATTTCTATCTTAATTCTTTAAGAGTTGCAATAAATGGCAAATACAAAAAGAAAATAAAAAAGGAGAAAGTGAAAAAGGCGTCAAAGTGATCACATGTGTGCTTTACGTATATTTCTTTATGTGTGATATTTTTGCCACATTGGTACAACTAGAAAAAAGAAAGAAGGGAATAATAAGTATTTTGCTATGATATGTTCGAAAACATAACCTGAAATATTAAGTGTCCATATATACACGTTAATTTTTTATATACATATATATATAATATTGTGCGAAGGAACAACCAAAAGATAGAAAAGTTCAAGTCTCCACATTGGCTGAAACCGTTACGTAAACCAAAACCTGTTTCTTAATTGGTACGTACATACATACATATATTTATTACTTCTCTCCCAACATATTTCTTTCCCGCTCCCGCTTTATTCTCATTTTACATTATACCCATGTTCCTTCTCCCATATCAACGTACAAAGAGGGAACGAGTGAATTTGTTTGAACTAAACTAAGTCTAACTTATCACACTCAATTGCTCTTACCATAGAAATGACAATTGGTTCATTTCCATATTCCCTTCGATAATTAAATAGCTCGGTGATCGATAATTCACAGATTCAACATGAATATGAGATAGTCATCGACAAGAATAACTATGACATAAAAAAAAAAAAATTGGTTAAAGACGATTAAATATTCCTTGAAATATTGGTAATTTAGATTGCTGGTTATTTTTTCCCATAAATCCTTACATCCAAAATTGGTATTCAGGCCCATACGTTCATGGATGAATAAGAGTGCAAAACAGAGTTAATTTTAATGCTATCATATTAAGGTGACCAGCTTGGCAATCCAAAAAATAAAATATTGTTGCACAATTTACTACCATTCTAATAAAATATTTTTTCGATAAAAGAAATACATTTTCTAACTATTTTTTTTTTTTTAAATTTAATTTGTTGCATGTAAACATATATTAGAAACAAAATTTCTTAAAAATAGTTGGAACACTCCTACATTTTTTAAATATATTGAATATGAAATAATTCGTATTTCTCTTTCATTGTTCGATGTTTTGAAGTGTGTTAAGATATTTTGAACGGCGATCGGCTTTTCTTTTCTAAGATCTATGAATCAATGCGTTTTGTTTCATACAAATTATATTGTGGTTACCCTGTCGTCCAATTTTATGGGTTTAAGGTGTAATACTTATAGTATTTTTGCTTTATTTCAAAAATTGGCTTCTTTGGAATCTATGATTGACTTTACGGTTTTGTGTTAGAGAAGTGATCTAACCCAAGGTTGTCACATACGTTTCATAACGCTGATGAAATATTAACTTGTCCGACTACAATAGTCAATATATTTCGAATATTTTTCCTTTTCTTCTGTTTTTTGGAAGTTGTTACAAATCTTTAGTTTCTTTTGGTCAGTATCTTTATTTGTACCCGTTTTCTGCCTATTTTTTCGTTCCTTTGCAGTTCTGAATTACCATGAGCGCATTGGAAAAATTTATTCGGGCCAATGATAAATTGGTCAAATTCGAACAGGAATTGACCGATGCAGTCATTTCCGACTCGACTATTTATTCTCTCGAAGTCCATCGAGAGGAATTAAAGTCTATGTGGTCCACTATTAAAGGTCTTTACGACAAATGTATTGACCACTTTGATAAAGAGGAAAAGAAGGAAGATAAGGCAAAGGGCAAAGGGGATAAATCATTGGATACTGACTCAGAGGAAGGGAATTCCCTTCAAGATAGTGTAAATGCTAGATTTCACAGTTCCTATGATACTTATGTCCGAGTTGTTTCAAAAATTAGTTCCGATATCCTTAATCGATCTGAAGTTCCAAGAACTACTGTCCAAAATTCGAATTTCCATTTGCCTGCTTGCGATACGGAGTCGTTTCGGGGAGACTATCAATCATGGCCTTCTTTCCGAGACATGTTCTCCGCCATATATGTTAATAATTCCGGCCTCTCAAAGGTTCAGAAACTTTTTCATTTGAGAAAGAAAACTGAAGGAGAGGCGCATGACATCGTCAAGAAATGTCCCTTAACCAATAGTGGCTTTGATATTGCATGGGCTAATCTAAGGGATAGATTCGAAAACAAAAGGATGCTGGTCCACAGCCAGCTCCGACAGCTTTTCAATCTGACACCGATTAATACCGAATCGAGCGAGGAAATTAAATGCATTCAGAGGGACATTAATTCCTGCATTTCATCCTTAAAAATGTATGACATTTCTCCAGCTGGGATGCAATTTTTGTATACATTTGCTCAACGAAGCTACCTCGTGTTACTCTTTCATTGTGGGAACAATCAATTCTGAACAAAAAGGATTTGTCGAGTTGGAATGACTTGGATTGTTTTTTGTCTAGTCGTTATCAGACTCTGGAAACCATCAGCGAAATTAATGGACCTTCTAAGACTGAGAAATCTCCTTCCTATTCTAGGAAAGTAATTTCATCGATGAGCAAGAAGGTTAATACCAACCATACAAAAATTTCTTCTTCCTCATCGAATCCTTTATGTAATTTATGTTCCAACGAATCTCATACGATCCGCAAATGTCCGAAGTTTCTTAACATGAATGTCGAGGATAAAGTCTCGTACATTCGTAGACAGAACTTATGTCTGAATTGTTTTGCTAAAGCCCATGGTGTAAAGGATTGCAAAAGTCCACATAACTGCTTCTCATGTGGAAAAAGGCATAATACGCTTTTACACCGTGACTTTAACTCATCGCAGGCTGTGCGGTCCATACCGAACCCAGGCTGTCAAGTTCAGGTTCCAAATCCCCATCCAATACAGTCCACGGTTCCTCCGACAACCACTAATTATGTGAATACTGAGCCTATATCTTTACAGCCTTCGACATCTGGCAGAATCCAATCGTGTTTTGCTTCACATTCTCACCATGTATTGCTCGGCACAGCTTTAGTTCAAATCACCCATATCGGGGTGAAATATTTCGTTAGAGCCTTGATTGATTCCGGATCTCAAGGTTCTTTTATTTCTGAACGCGTTTTCAATATCCTTAAATTACCATTTCAATCTATTGACGCCGAAATTGCTGGCCTTAATGGTGTCACATCCGCAAAAGCTAGAAAATTGGCAACATTTTCAATATGCCCCCGTTTTACCTCAGATTTTGAGGTAGACGTTAGGGCTTTAGTTGTTCCGCGACTTTCAGGCGATCTTCCAAGTACTTCCATTAATCGTTCCGTTCTAACAAATTTCCCTGATATTCAACTCGCTGACCCAAAGTTCTACGAAAGTGACCGAATCGATTTATTGATTGGTGCGGATTTATTCAACAGTATTATGTTGGAAAATGTTCATCGTAATATTTGTGGCTCTCTGATTGCTCAGGAGACGGTATTTGGGTGGATAGTAACTGGACCTGTTCAGTCACATCCCAAAATATCATCATTTTCCACAGTTGTATCCTTTTGTACAGAAACAAATTTGGAAAAACAGCTGAAGCGTTTTTGGGAGGTGGAGGAAGTTCCGCAAAAACCTCACATTTCTGATTCGGATTCATTTTGCGAAAAATTATATTCTGATACCACTACACGGGATGTAAACGGTCGGTATATAGTGTCTCTTCCGTTTAAGCCATCGTTTACAGAAAGTTCCCTTTCAATAGGTCCATCGAGATCTATCGCAAAAGCTCAATTCTTGAGAAATGAATCTCGGTTATTGAGAAACATGGACCAGAAAGAGCAATACGATTCGGTTGTACACGAATATATAGATTTGGGTCATATGGTGAAAGTTCCTACGCCTGCCTATGAAAATTTTCCTACGCACTACTATCTTCCTCATCATGCTGTGATTAAGCCTGATAGGACCACTACAAAGGTAAGAGTTGTATTCAATGCCTCTTGCCCCAGCTCTTCAGGTACATCATTGAATGACGTCCTATATCCAGGACCAATCCTCCAAAACGATTTGACGTTACTTCAAGATTTCAAAGAATTCTTTTTCGTTCCAATCCCAATGACCAAATTGAGGATTTTGAATTACAGACAGTCACTTTTGGGGTTAATGCGGCACCATACTTGGCAATTAGAACGTTATTACAACTGTCAAATGATTGTAGTGATTCACATCCTATGGCTAGTCAAATAATTCGTGATGACATGTACGTTGATGATGTTCTTAGCGGATGCCATGATCTCCAAACGGCCTTTGAGGCAAAAAATCAACTGGTTTCCGCTCTGAATTCCGCGTGCTTTCCTTTAAGAAAATGGACATCAAATTCAGCCAAACTTCTACAATCATTGCCAAAGGAACATGTTCTGAAACAAGATTTCCTAGTCTTCGATGACTCTAGTCAAATCAAAACCCTAGGAGTTAAATGGAATGCCATGTCCGATTGTTTCCTTTTTGACATTCAGGCTTTATCACCAAGAACGAGGTATACCAAAAGGCAAGTACTTTCGGAGATATCAAGGATATTTGATCCAGCGGGATGGCTATCTCCTATTGTAATCCTCGCTAAGATTCTTATGCGAAATGTGTGGCTTTCCAAAGTTGCTTGGGACGAGGATATCACACCCAAGTGCTTTCAAGACTGGGTACAGTTCTTACAAAATTTTTCGTCCACCAATTCCATTCAAATACCTCGATGGATTTCCTACTCCCCCATATGTAGCCTTCAATTTCATGCATTTTGTGATGCATCAGAAAATGCTTATGCTGCGGTAATATATACCCGCATCCAATTAGAAAACGACTCTGTCTGCATCAATTTGTTGACTTCCAAATCTCGAGTGGCTCCGGTTAAATCACTTTCGATTCCAAAACTCGAACTTTGTGGAGCTGCCTTATTAGCAGATGTCGTCGAATCTGTTGTTCCATCTATGAAGGTAACGAACTACGAGATTTATAAATGGACCGACTCCACTATAGTCCTAGCCTGGCTACGAAAACCTGCATGTCATTGGAAAACTTTTGTTGCCAATCGTGTGTCGCTGATATACAACAAAGTAGGTGTGGACAACTGGTTTCACATAGATACCCGATCAAATCCTGCGGACTTGGCCAGCCGAGGTGTTTATCCGAAGGACTTAGTCAACAATTCATTATGGTGGTCAGGACCGCATTGGTTGGTAGAACCACCAAACTGTTGGCCTTTATGTAATGACTTTCCATCTGAGACTGATTTAGAGCAAAAAGTTGTAAGGGTACACTTTGTTACTGATTCCAGTGACATAGATCTTCTTGAACGTTTTTCGTCTTTCCAACATGCCATTCGAGTCATATGCTACGTTTACAGATTTTTCCTCAGAACCCATCCAAAATATCGCCATTCATTCTCATTTGATTCAACCGATTTAACTGCTACAGAGGTCACGAAAGTAAGAGACAAATTAATTGTTCTTTCCCAAGTGAAATATTTCCCTGACGTTCATGAAGCTTTACTTCAGAAGAAAACGATTCCAAAATCATCCTCTATCAACAGTCTTAACCCTTTCCTAGATGGTCATGGCATTATTCGTGCATTTGGTCGATTAGCTTATTCACCAGCCCTGAGTTATAATGAACGTTATCCAATCATTCTTCCGTACAACTGTCCTTTTAGCCGACTTTTAGTCCAATTTACTCACGTCCTAAGTCTCCACGGCGGTAATCAACAGGTCCTCAATATTGTTAGACTCCAATTCTGGATTCCGAAGTTAAAAAACTTGATCAAAACTATCATTCATAAGTGCAAAATATGTGTCCTTCACAGAAGAAAACTTCAAACTCAGCTCATGGCTGCTCTTCCTCCCGCCCGAACTATCCTTAAGCGTCCATTTCATAATACGGGTGTGGATTTTGCCGGCCCGTTTGATATTAAGAGTTTTTCTGGACGAGGTTCAAAAATTTCCAAAGGCTATGTATGTTTGTTCGTGTGTTTTGCTACCAAAGCAATTCATCTGGAAGCCACTTCCTCGTTATCTACTTCCACTTTCTTAGCCGCTTTTCAACGTTTCATAGCCAGACGAGGGTGTCCCCTTAACATTTATTCTGACAACGGAAAGAATTTTGTTGGGGCATCACGGGAAATTGTTAAGGATTTCCTAATAGCCTCTCGATCTAATATTGTGTCACAATTTGCCCACCAGCAACTCTCCTGGCATTTCGTTCCTCCCGGTGCACCACACATGGGTGGTTTATGGGAAGCCGGAGTGAAAAGTTTTAAGAACCATTTCAAGAAAATTTCCGGGGGTTTCACTTATTCTTTTGAAGAATTTTGCACTCTCTTATCAAAAATCGAATCCTGCCTAAATTCCAGACCAATATCCAGAATGTCAGAAGATCCCACGGATCTGAATCCGCTTACGCCAGGACACTTCCTTACTGGTGGACCCTTATTGGCCCCTCCAGAACCTTCTTATGATACTCATCCCGAATCGGTTGTTAATCGTTGGCAGCGCGTCAAAGTTCTTCAGCAACACTTCTGTCAACGATGGAAAACCGAATACTTAAGGGAACTCCATAAGAGAAATAAATGGAAAAATCCCGAAAAGGATATAGAAATTGATTCTGTCGTTGTCATTCGTGATGAAAACCTTCCACCCAACGAATGGCGAATTGGTCGAGTTGTAAAACTATACCCAGGAAAAGACAAGCGAGTAAGAGTAGTTGATGTATACACAGCGAAAGGTGTAATAACTCGACCCATTGTAAAGCTGGTAATTCTTCCAACAATTTAGCTAAGTGGCACACTCACTTCTCCCAAATCAAGTCCTTCCTACCGTCTCATTAAATTTTCTATAAACGTTTATTTGTAGCTTATTTTAATTTCAGGATGCCTAGAATCATAAAAAATAGGTCTTTGACACCAAAGCGACCCACAATGTACAAGCGAGCCTTCCAGTGTCGGATCTGCAAAAAATATCACCCATTGCGTCTTTGTAAACGATTTCTATCCGTGGGTCCCTGCACTCTTAGAAAAATATGTTTTTCATATGTTCCGATATAAACAAAATGTGTTTCGGGCACAATTTTAAAACACAATATATTTAAGTGCAAACAAGGAATGTTCCTAAACTAACACTAAATGTTTGGGACATCTATGTTAATATGTTAGAATATATTATGTTTGGGGCATGAATGTTTCATAAAAATCATATGTGTGAATGCAAACATATATAAATTTACAAATTTCGACTAAACATACATATGTTGTGATATTTTATTCAAAGCGACAGCGAGAGTATAGAGAAAGAAATAGAGATGGAACAAACAAATGTATGTTTCTGTTAAATAATGTTATGTTTGCATGGGCTCGTGGGCGCTGCAAACTATGCTATATAAGTGTAACTTATAACGATAATTATCTACTGGTGACTATAACAGCCACGTAGTCCAGTGGGTAGTTTGTTGGCTTACAAACTGTATAGTCCTCGGTTCGATTCTCCGTGCAGGCGAAAGGTAAAATTTGAAAAAAATTATAAAAGTGAATAATTTCTTCAACATTATTTGTATTACAGAAAAAGGTGCCAAGAACTAAAATATTTCGAGGAAGTGAAAATTACGAGTATGTTAGGCAATGAGCACAATCGTCTTTTGGAAAAATTCTTCCAAGCATATAATATTTGTGGGCTCAAAATGCTTCCAAACATATGATATGTTCACATAATACAAACATACTAATGTTTCGGCAGTATCCAATAATATATGTGCTTCCTGCAAAATATGTTTGGAACATATGTTAAAGAAGCGATTTTTTTTGAGGGTGTACCAACGGAAAAAAGCTGTAGAGAAGTTTAACTATTGTACAAACTGTTTAGCGCATGAACACTCAAGCTCTGGATGTTTTTCCAATACTGGATGTCACATTTGTCGAAAACTGCATCACACGCTTCTCCACCAAAAGCTTCCAAGTCGATCACGTAAAACTGACTCTGCAGTTTCAATAGTAACACATACTTTGCCGTCTCAAACTGTCACCATTCTTCCTACAGCTATTGTGAAAATTGCACACGGAGGTCGTCTACACCCAATTCGTGCCCTTATTGACACTGGCTCTGCCATAAGCCGCATTTCCCAGACAACGGTCACAAAGCTTGGTATTTCTACCAGCCGTGTGGAAAATACATTTATCTGCCAAATATCAATTCGAGCCATGTCTGATCCGAAAGCTAGATTTTCATCGAGTTTCCGTGTTGACAACAGAATTGCAATGAAAACCCCCTCAAATTCCTTGCCTTCTACATTTAAGGAAAAGTTCGTAAATTTGATCCTGGCGGACCCAACATTTTATGAGAATGCGCCGATTTCAGCAGATGTTTAACCTAAGCTTATCCTCGGCGGTGTGATGCCCAATCAAGAAGGCAGGCTGATGGCACAGAACTCCATCTTGGGATGGTTGGTTTTTTTATTGAACTCTTTATTCGAACTTTCTATATATACTTTTAAATAACTTTTTTTTTGATGGTACCATCAAGGGGCCCGGAATGTTTGTGTCACAGAATTGCATCCCTAATTGTAATAAGCGACTCTTTAAAGCTAAGATTTGCCATAAGTTCAAATGCAGGTGGCGTTGCCCTGCATTCGTTAAGATAATGAATACGTCAAACAAATGTTAGTTGTTAAGTTCTTGCCTAAATAAAGTGTTACTTTGTATTTAACATCGAAACGAGCAACACGGTAATTTCCATCATTTCAATCAGGGATACTTCCACCATTCTAACCCTTTTGTTTCCACATTTTCTTTTTCTATCCTTCTTCGAGGAAACATTTGGTCCAAATCGAGTGGTTTCATAAATTATTATTGGTGTTTTGCAGCCATCTAGACCTTTATCCAGCCAATTTCTCTTCGAAGCATCCCCTAAAAATTTTTGGTCCTTCGAACCGGATTTCTGCAAGAAGTTGGTACCGGTTGCATAACAGTAATCCCTAGACACTACTTGATTTAATCACTCAGGAGCATATCCCACATTCCCATCTGTCCCAGGTTTGCATTTGTCTCTATATTGTCTTCAATGGTATGTACGTTTCGATTAAGCAAATAGTATTGTGTTGAACGGCAATAGAAAAGGCGCGAATGAATGAGTCAGTCGAATTATTCTTTTTTTTGCGATTTCGTTTTTTAACGAGAGTTCCCCAAATTCTAAATGTGCAAAAGTAAAACGCATAATACAAATTTTATATATGCTATAAAAGCTTAAATTCCAAAGAAAAAATTGTGCGGTTCAAAAATTCCATAAAATCCACGAGCATTTCTAAGCGAACCGAATATTACTAAGGTATTTTAGATATTCGCCATTTTCCGAGCAAAAGAAAAAAAAAATCGTTTAAAATTCTCAATTCATATAAAATTCATATGAAAGCTTTAAAAATTAAACGAGTGTCTTTCCCAATGTTACCATTTTCCATGTTCTGAAAAAATAATTTCTATCTTAATTCTTTAAGAGTTGCAATAAATGGCAAATACAAAAAGAAAATAAAAAAGGAGAAAGTGAAAAAGGCGTCAAAGTGATCACATGTGTGCTTTAGGTATATTTCTTTATGTGTGATATTTTTGCCACATTGGTACAACTAGAAAAAAGAAAGAAGGGAATAATAAGTATTTTGCTATGATATGTTCGAAAACATAACCTGAAATATTAAGTGTCCATATATACACGTTAATTTTTTATATACATATATATATAATATTGTGCGAAGGAACAACCAAAAGATAGAAAAGTTCAAGTCTCCACATTGGCTGAAACCGTTACGTAAACCAAAACCTGTTTCTTAATTGGTACGTACATACATACATATATTTATTACTTCTCTCCCAACATATTTCTTTCCCGCTCCCGCTTTATTCTCATTTTACATTATACCCATGTTCCTTCTCCCATATCAACGTACAAAGAGGGAACGAGTGAATTTGTTTGAACTAAACTAAGTCTAACTTATCACACTCAATTGCTCTTACCATAGAAATGACAATTGGTTCATTTCCATATTCCCTTCGATAATTAAATAGCTCGGTGATCGATAATTCACAGATTCAACATGAATATGAGATAGTCATCGACAAGAATAACTATGACATAAAAAAAAAAAATTGGTTAAAGACGATTAAATATTCCTTGAAATATTGGTAATTTAGATTGCTGGTTATTTTTTCCCATAAATCCTTACATCCAAAATTGGTATTCAGGCCCATACGTTCATGGATGAATAAGAGTGCAAAACAGAGTAAATTTTAATGCTATCATATTAAGGTGACCAGCTTGGCAATCCAAAAAATAAAATATTGTTGCACAATTTACTACCATTCTAATAAAATATTTTTTCGATAAAAGAAATACATTTTCTAACTATTTTTTTTTTTTTAAATTTAATTTGTTGCATGTAAACATATATTAGAAACAAAATTTCTTAAAAATAGTTGGAACACTCCTACATTTTTTAAATATATTGAATATGAAATAATTCGTATTTCTCTTTCATTGTTCGATGTTTTGAAGTGTGTTAAGATATTTTGAACGGCGATCGGCTTTTCTTTTCTAAGATCTATGAATCAATGCGTTTTGTTTCATACAAATTATATTGTGGTTACCCTGTCGTCCAATTTTATGGGTTTAAGGTGTAATACTTATAGTATTTTTGCTTTATTTCAAAAATTGGCTTCTTTGGAATCTATGATTGACTTTACGGTTTTGTGTTAGAGAAGTGATCTAACCCAAGGTTGTCACATACGTTTCATAACGCTGATGAAATATTAACTTGTCCGACTACAATAGTCAATATATTTCGAATATTTTTCCTTTTCTTCTGTTTTTTGGAAGTTGTTACAAATCTTTAGTTTCTTTTGGTCAGTATCTTTATTTGTACCCGTTTTCTGCCTATTTTTTCGTTCCTTTGCAGTTCTGAATTACCATGAGCGCATTGGAAAAATTTATTCGGGCCAATGATAAATTGGTCAAATTCGAACAGGAATTGACCGATGCAGTCATTTCCGACTCGACTATTTATTCTCTCGAAGTCCATCGAGAGGAATTAAAGTCTATGTGGTCCACTATTAAAGGTCTTTACGACAAATGTATTGACCACTTTGATAAAGAGGAAAAGAAGGAAGATAAGGCAAAGGGCAAAGGGGATAAATCATTGGATACTGACTCAGAGGAAGGGAATTCCCTTCAAGATAGTGTAAATGCTAGATTTCACAGTTCCTATGATACTTATGTCCGAGTTGTTTCAAAAATTAGTTCCGATATCCTTAATCGATCTGAAGTTCCAAGAACTACTGTCCAAAATTCGAATTTCCATTTGCCTGCTTGCGATACGGAGTCGTTTCGGGGAGACTATCAATCATGGCCTTCTTTCCGAGACATGTTCTCCGCCATATATGTTAATAATTCCGGCCTCTCAAAGGTTCAGAAACTTTTTCATTTGAGAAAGAAAACTGAAGGAGAGGCGCATGACATCGTCAAGAAATGTCCCTTAACCAATAGTGGCTTTGATATTGCATGGGCTAATCTAAGGGATAGATTCGAAAACAAAAGGATGCTGGTCCACAGCCAGCTCCGACAGCTTTTCAATCTGACACCGATTAATACCGAATCGAGCGAGGAAATTAAATGCATTCAGAGGGACATTAATTCCTGCATTTCATCCTTAAAAATGTATGACATTGATGTCTCCAGCTGGGATGCAATTTTTGTATACATTTGCTCAACGAAGCTACCTCGTGTTACTCTTTCATTGTGGGAACAATCAATTCTGAACAAAAAGGATTTGTCGAGTTGGAATGACTTGGATTGTTTTTTGTCTAGTCGTTATCAGACTCTGGAAACCATCAGCGAAATTAATGGACCTTCTAAGACTGAGAAATCTCCTTCCTATTCTAGGAAAGTAATTTCATCGATGAGCAAGAAGGTTAATACCAACCATACAAAAATTTCTTCTTCCTCATCGAATCCTTTATGTAATTTATGTTCCAACGAATCTCATACGATCCGCAAATGTCCGAAGTTTCTTAACATGAATGTCGAGGATAAAGTCTCGTACATTCGTAGACAGAACTTATGTCTGAATTGTTTTGCTAAAGCCCATGGTGTAAAGGATTGCAAAAGTCCACATAACTGCTTCTCATGTGGAAAAAGGCATAATACGCTTTTACACCGTGACTTTAACTCATCGCAGGCTGTGCGGTCCATACCGAACCCAGGCTGTCAAGTTCAGGTTCCAAATCCCCATCCAATACAGTCCACGGTTCCTCCGACAACCACTAATTATGTGAATACTGAGCCTATATCTTTACAGCCTTCGACATCTGGCAGAATCCAATCGTGTTTTGCTTCACATTCTCACCATGTATTGCTCGGCACAGCTTTAGTTCAAATCACCCATATCGGGGTGAAATATTTCGTTAGAGCCTTGATTGATTCCGGATCTCAAGGTTCTTTTATTTCTGAACGCGTTTTCAATATCCTTAAATTACCATTTCAATCTATTGACGCCGAAATTGCTGGCCTTAATGGTGTCACATCCGCAAAAGCTAGAAAATTGGCAACATTTTCAATATGCCCCCGTTTTACCTCAGATTTTGAGGTAGACGTTAGGGCTTTAGTTGTTCCGCGACTTTCAGGCGATCTTCCAAGTACTTCCATTAATCGTTCCGTTCTAACAAATTTCCCTGATATTCAACTCGCTGACCCAAAGTTCTACGAAAGTGACCGAATCGATTTATTGATTGGTGCGGATTTATTCAACAGTATTATGTTGGAAAATGTTCATCGTAATATTTGTGGCTCTCTGATTGCTCAGGAGACGGTATTTGGGTGGATAGTAACTGGACCTGTTCAGTCACATCCCAAAATATCATCATTTTCCACAGTTGTATCCTTTTGTACAGAAACAAATTTGGAAAAACAGCTGAAGCGTTTTTGGGAGGTGGAGGAAGTTCCGCAAAAACCTCACATTTCTGATTCGGATTCATTTTGCGAAAAATTATATTCTGATACCACTACACGGGATGTAAACGGTCGGTATATAGTGTCTCTTCCGTTTAAGCCATCGTTTACAGAAAGTTCCCTTTCAATAGGTCCATCGAGATCTATCGCAAAAGCTCAATTCTTGAGAAATGAATCTCGGTTATTGAGAAACATGGACCAGAAAGAGCAATACGATTCGGTTGTACACGAATATATAGATTTGGGTCATATGGTGAAAGTTCCTACGCCTGCCTATGAAAATTTTCCTACGCACTACTATCTTCCTCATCATGCTGTGATTAAGCCTGATAGGACCACTACAAAGGTAAGAGTTGTATTCAATGCCTCTTGCCCCAGCTCTTCAGGTACATCATTGAATGACGTCCTATATCCAGGACCAATCCTCCAAAACGATTTGACGTTACTTCTTTTACGATGGCGATTTTATCGCTTCGTTTTTAGTGCGGACATCGAAAAGATGTACCGGCAGATACGTGTTAATCCAAAAGACTCAAGATTTCAAAGAATTCTTTTTCGTTCCAATCCCAATGACCAAATTGAGGATTTTGAATTACAGACAGTCACTTTTGGGGTTAATGCGGCACCATACTTGGCAATTAGAACGTTATTACAACTGTCAAATGATTGTAGTGATTCACATCCTATGGCTAGTCAAATAATTCGTGATGACATGTACGTTGATGATGTTCTTAGCGGATGCCATGATCTCCAAACGGCCTTTGAGGCAAAAAATCAACTGGTTTCCGCTCTGAATTCCGCGTGCTTTCCTTTAAGAAAATGGACATCAAATTCAGCCAAACTTCTACAATCATTGCCAAAGGAACATGTTCTGAAACAAGATTTCCTAGTCTTCGATGACTCTAGTCAAATCAAAACCCTAGGAGTTAAATGGAATGCCATGTCCGATTGTTTCCTTTTTGACATTCAGGCTTTATCACCAAGAACGAGGTATACCAAAAGGCAAGTACTTTCGGAGATATCAAGGATATTTGATCCAGCGGGATGGCTATCTCCTATTGTAATCCTCGCTAAGATTCTTATGCCAAGAATCACCAAGAACGAGGTATACCAAAAGGCAAGTACTTTCGGAGATATCAAGGATATTTGATCCAGCGGGATGGCTATCTCCTATTGTAATCCTCGCTAAGATTCTTATGCGAAATGTGTGGCTTTCCAAAGTTGCTTGGGACGAGGATATCACACCCAAGTGCTTTCAAGACTGGGTACAGTTCTTACAAAATTTTTCGTCCACCAATTCCATTCAAATACCTCGATGGATTTCCTACTCCCCCATATGTAGCCTTCAATTTCATGCATTTTGTGATGCATCAGAAAATGCTTATGCTGCGGTAATATATACCCGCATCCAATTAGAAAACGACTCTGTCTGCATCAATTTGTTGACTTCCAAATCTCGAGTGGCTCCGGTTAAATCACTTTCGATTCCAAAACTCGAACTTTGTGGAGCTGCCTTATTAGCAGATGTCGTCGAATCTGTTGTTCCATCTATGAAGGTAACGAACTACGAGATTTATAAATGGACCGACTCCACTATAGTCCTAGCCTGGCTACGAAAACCTGCATGTCATTGGAAAACTTTTGTTGCCAATCGTGAGTCGCTGATATACAACAAAGTAGGTGTGGACAACTGGTTTCACATAGATACCCGATCAAATCCTGCGGACTTGGCCAGCCGAGGTGTTTATCCGAAGGACTTAGTCAACAATTCATTATGGTGGTCAGGACCGCATTGGTTGGTAGAACCACCAAACTGTTGGCCTTTATGTAATGACTTTCCATCTGAGACTGATTTAGAGCAAAAAGTTGTAAGGGTACACTTTGTTACTGATTCCAGTGACATAGATCTTCTTGAACGTTTTTCGTCTTTCCAACATGCCATTCGAGTCATATGCTACGTTTACAGATTTTTCCTCAGAACCCATCCAAAATATCGCCATTCATTCTCATTTGATTCAACCGATTTAACTGCTACAGAGGTCACGAAAGTAAGAGACAAATTAATTGTTCTTTCCCAAGTGAAATATTTCCCTGACGTTCATGAAGCTTTACTTCAGAAGAAAACGATTCCAAAATCATCCTCTATCAACAGTCTTAACCCTTTCCTAGATGGTCATGGCATTATTCGTGCATTTGGTCGATTAGCTTATTCACCAGCCCTGAGTTATAATGAACGTTATCCAATCATTCTTCCGTACAACTGTCCTTTTAGCCGACTTTTAGTCCAATTTACTCACGTCCTAAGTCTCCACGGCGGTAATCAACAGGTCCTCAATATTGTTAGACTCCAATTCTGGATTCCGAAGTTAAAAAACTTGATCAAAACTATCATTCATAAGTGCAAAATATGTGTCCTTCACAGAAGAAAACTTCAAACTCAGCTCATGGCTGCTCTTCCTCCCGCCCGAACTATCCTTAAGCGTCCATTTCATAATACGGGTGTGGATTTTGCCGGCCCGTTTGATATTAAGAGTTTTTCTGGACGAGGTTCAAAAATTTCCAAAGGCTATGTATGTTTGTTCGTGTGTTTTGCTACCAAAGCAATTCATCTGGAAGCCACTTCCTCGTTATCTACTTCCACTTTCTTAGCCGCTTTTCAACGTTTCATAGCCAGACGAGGGTGTCCCCTTAACATTTATTCTGACAACGGAAAGAATTTTGTTGGGGCATCACGGGAAATTGTTAAGGATTTCCTAATAGCCTCTCGATCTAATATTGTGTCACAATTTGCCCACCAGCAACTCTCCTGGCATTTCGTTCCTCCCGGTGCACCACACATGGGTGGTTTATGGGAAGCCGGAGTGAAAAGTTTTAAGAACCATTTCAAGAAAATTTCCGGGGGTTTCACTTATTCTTTTGAAGAATTTTGCACTCTCTTATCAAAAATCGAATCCTGCCTAAATTCCAGACCAATATCCAGAATGTCAGAAGATCCCACGGATCTGAATCCGCTTACGCCAGGACACTTCCTTACTGGTGGACCCTTATTGGCCCCTCCAGAACCTTCTTATGATACTCATCCCGAATCGGTTGTTAATCGTTGGCAGCGCGTCAAAGTTCTTCAGCAACACTTCTGTCAACGATGGAAAACCGAATACTTAAGGGAACTCCATAAGAGAAATAAATGGAAAAATCCCGAAAAGGATATAGAAATTGATTCTGTCGTTGTCATTCGTGATGAAAACCTTCCACCCAACGAATGGCGAATTGGTCGAGTTGTAAAACTATACCCAGGAAAAGACAAGCGAGTAAGAGTAGTTGATGTATACACAGCGAAAGGTGTAATAACTCGACCCATTGTAAAGCTGGTAATTCTTCCAACAATTTAGCTAAGTGGCACACTCACTTCTCCCAAATCAAGTCCTTCCTACCGTCTCATTAAATTTTCTATAAACGTTTATTTGTAGCTTATTTTAATTTCAGGATGCCTAGAATCATAAAAAATAGGTCTTTGACACCAAAGCGACCCACAACGTACAAGCGAGCCTTCCAGTGTCGGATCTGCAAAAAATATCACCCATTGCGTCTTTGTAAACGATTTCTATCCATGGGTCCCTACCAACGGAAAAAAGCTGTAGAGAAGTTTAACTATTGTACAAACTGTTTAGCGCATGAACACTCAAGCTCTGGATGTTTTTCCAATACTGGATGTCACATTTGTCGAAAACTGCATCACACGCTTCTCCACCAAAAGCTTCCAAGTCGATCACGTAAAACTGACTCTGCAGTTTCAATAGTAACACATACTTTGCCGTCAGCAGATGTTTAACCTAAGCTTATCCTCGGCGGTGTGATGCCCAATCAAGAAGGCAGGCTGATGGCACAGAACTCCATCTTGGGATGGTTGGTTTTTTTATTGAACTCTTTATTCGAACTTTCTATATATACTTTTAAATAACTTTTTTTTTGATGGTACCATCAAGGGGCCCGGAATGTTTGTGTCACAGAATTGCATCCCTAATTGTAATAAGCGACTCTTTAAAGCTAAGATTTGCCATAAGTTCAAATGCAGGTGGCGTTGCCCTGCATTCGTTAAGATAATGAATACGTCAAACAAATGTTAGTTGTTAAGTTCTTGCCTAAATAAAGTGTTACTTTGTATTTAACATCGAAACGAACAACACGGTAATTTCCATCATTTCAATCAGGGATACTTCCACCATTCTAACCCTTTTGTTTCCACATTTTCTTTTTCTATCCTTCTTCGAGGAAACATTTTGTCCAAATCGAGTGGTTTCATAAATTATTATTGGTGTTTTGCAGCCATCTAGACCTTTATCCAGCCAATTTCTCTTCGAATCATCCCCTAAACATATATATATATATATATATATATATATATATATATATATATATATATATATATATATATATATATATATATATATATATATATATATATATATATATATATATATATATATATATATATATATATATATATATATATATATATATATATATATATATATATATATATATATATATATATATATATATATATATATATATATATATATATATATATATATATATATATATATATATATATATATATATATATATATCTAAAGGAAACATGCTCACAAATATAGTATTCGACTTGTGAGCCCAATTATTTGTGAATAATCTATTCATATCTGTAATCTTAACGCTATCTGTGATCGAAACGTGTAAAATATATTACATTAGATATGAATTTATGTAAAAAGTGGCACAGTATGACAAAAAAGTGGCGCAAAATAGTAAAAAGTAACACATTTAGTGGCACAAAAGTATCACCGCATGAAAAAGTGGCAAATTTGCCACTAAAGTGGCATAACGGTAACACTGGCTATGACCATGCGAAAATTAGAAGAAAATTGCAAAAAAAAGTGCTCAACATCGAATTTGGCGAAAAAAGTATAGAGGCTCATAAAAACGAACAGCAACCAATCTAGCAAAATCCAGAAATTACTTTGTTCCTCTCATCTAGTTCTTTCGGCTAGGATAAGTGATTTTTTGTTTGGAATTGTGTTGTACTGTGTTATGTTATTTATACCGTACAAAATCTTAAATTTTTATGAGTCGAAATAAGATTCAAATATGTAAATGCATTAAATGTTATATGACGAAAAACGTCAAAATTTCTATTTATGTAGCTCAAAGAACATCAGGAGAAGGTGATGAAACAATAAAATTGATATGTATTTGAACCATGCAAAAACGGACTAATTTTTGAATTGATACATCATTTCCCTTTCAAGTTATAATAAAATGTGTTAAATACATATAATTTATTCTGTTTTTACAAATTCATTTTTTATTTTAGCTTCAAAACTCGAACTTTATACCCTTCTTTAGGGAAAACTACAACACTCAAAAAATTTAACCCTCCAGGTCACCAAAGCCAATTTAACTCTATTTTAGGTAATGGCAATTATTATGTTTTAGTAAAAATTTCTCCAATATGAGAAAGTTTCCTTGACTTTAAAAATTTTTTGTTATAATTATAATTATATATTATAAAGATTTACTAAATTCGTATTTCCCACAAAATAGTTCTGAATTTCTATTGTGAACTCCAAGATTTTTCCTCCAAACAACGAAATTTTCTTTAACAAGTAAAAAAAATAATTATGTCTTATAAAATTTCTTCAATTTGGCGATAAATATTTACTTATTTTGTCATATCGGCGTGACAGCGGGCTTTGTAATAATAAGTTTTGTTAAAAATTTCCACATTTTCCTTCGTGGTGGGTACACATTTCTTTGAGTGTATACATGACAATGCTATTTGCACATTTGGCCTTTGCTCATATACGTAAAATTTTTGCTAAATTTCTCCCCAATTTATTCACACATTATGTGTAATAATTAAGTACATATAATTTTACTTATCACGCCAGTTTCGTTTTAAATTCTTGAGTCGAGAATTTCAAAATTTCATGGGGGGCTAAGCCCCAATAAAATAATTTCTCTGCAATAAAAATAAGTTACATTTATCATTAGTTTAACTACGGATTTGTTTCAGTGTATTACTTATTTAACAATGAAAATAAACTGATTTTCAATTTGAACATTAACATAGCACCGGAATTATGCTGGGAGACAGCCAACTTGAAATGTTCAATGAATCCGCGCGTCGTTTTTAAGTATCTATGAACAATGTATGGACAATGCATATAAATAACATACACCTACTTCTATTCATTATGTTTACATTCTTCATTAACTACTCTCCATATATATTTTTTGTTTAAACAATGGAATTTTCATTGAAAAATTCGTTTGTAAAATACTCCTGCTTTTAATTTTTTTTTTTCATATATTATATTTTAAAGAATTTTTACGAATTTATGATCTTTTACGAAATATACTGCGTTGATTTAAAAAAAAGGTAAAAATATTCGTTTCTACGAAGAAAATTCTTTGAAATTATAAAATTTGAGTTTGCATTGTAAAAATGTCTCTAATAATTCAATTCTTTAATGTATGTACATACCAAACTTTTAATGTGCATTATTTCGAAGCCCACGTTTAATATAAATTAAATAAGGATGAATCGCCCAGTAGTTGGGTGAATTTAACCCTACGGTCCATAACCAGCTGGATGAACAGGAGTCCATAACCAGGGCACCCGGGTACCTAGTGCATTTTTTTCGTTCATTTTCAAATAAACTAGTATATATCGTCGCAGATTATTAGAAACGCTTAGTTTTAACGTCTCAACTGTACAAATTCCATGTATGTGATTTGTTTGTGTTTTTTTGTAGCAAGTGTACAGTTACACATTTCGTCATGATAAGTTAAACTGTTGTACAATGAAGTTGAAGAAAAATGAACCGCAACAAAGAATTTTTAACTGAAAGACAATATCTGCGTTTGAGTGAAGAAGCCAGAGGAATATATATTGAGCCTTTACTTGATGATATGACTTTGGATGACGACGCTTCCGGGCCAATTGAGGAAGAACAAGAGGTATTTGCTGGAGAAGTGCAAGACTCAGAGAGTGAAGACTGAGCAAATTACAACGAAACTTCAAACGCTATTGATACGCCAATGCAAATTGAGCAAGATGTATTTGAAGATGAGAGTGACAATGAAAGTGATATTGTTGAAGAAAATGCACCAACATCAAGCACAACAGATTGTATGATTGCACGTGATGGTACTCAGTGGCAAACAACACCAGTTGTTTTTCAACAAATAAGGAGTCACAACATTATTAGAACTCGCAGTGGTCCATTACGAATGACGGAAAGTATGACTGACAAGCAATGCTTCAAGAATTATTTTACAATAGAAATGGTCGATATAATCGTGCGTCATACCAATAAAAAAGCCAATTCGACCTATGATGCCTACAATGCAGCGAATCCAACAAAGCGCCAATTGAAGTGGAGGGATTCGACAGTGGAAGAAATATACGCATTCATTGGAATTCTGATAATGGCAGGCACAAATCATTCTAATGATGAAAATGCGAGGGACTTATGGACGCACTTGTCGCATCCTCTATTCCGCGCAACTACACCCTCAAAAAAAATTGCTTCTGTAACATATACTCCCAAACATATTTTGCTTCAAGCATATAAATTTTTGGGTATTGCCCACACATGTATATGTTTGATTTCTTCCAATATATATGTTTGAAAGCATATTGGTCTAAACAATATATGTTTGGGTAGTCTAAGTTCCAAACATTTTGTATTTTTCCATCCAAATTCAATAATGTTGTCTTCCAAAAAACTATATGTTATTATGTGAACATATAATATGTTTGGAGGCATTCTGGACCCAAAAATATTATATGCTGAGAAGAATTTTCTCCCAAAGAATATTGCGCTCAAAATTTTTTTTCTGCCTAATTGTATATTGCCTCACATTTTTTTCACTTCCATGAGTTTTTGTAGTTCTTAGCACCTTTTTCTGTAATACAAACATTGTAGAAGAAATTATAAAATTTTATAATTTTTTTTTTCAATTTTACCTTTTGCCGGACGGGGATTCGAACAGCGGACCTCACAGTTTGTAAGCCAGCACACTAAACACTGGGCTACGTAGCTGTTATGGTCATCAAGAGATAATTATCGTTATAAGTTATATTTATATAGCATAGCTTGCGGCGCCCAAGGTGGAGCAGTGGTTGGTCGTCCGCCTTGCGTGACAGGGGTCCTGGGTTCGATCCCTGCTTCGACCAACACCATTTTTTTTTTAATATATTTGTTAACATATATTCCAGATTCGTTCGGAAGTTTCCGAAAAGGTGTTCAGCATTACATACTATTATATTAAATTTTTACTACGAAATTGCAAAGTGTGTTTTATAAAAGAAAAGAAAAATGCTTGATATAAACGAAATGGACTGAGTTCAAATCAAATATTATTTTTTTATTGCAAAAACAAAAATTGTGTAACAAATAAAGGTTTTTGTATACAAGTTTAAAATTTTCGAAGAAATTCAAAAACTCTTAGAAAATAAGAACGTGAATTCGGGTATATAAAAATATTTTTCCATCGAATCCTAAGGTTAACGATAACCATTCAAAAGCACATTATATTTAAATTCTAAACAGTAATTTTACAACAGCACATAAATTTATTTTGGTGTGAACAATTGTTTGCTAGCATGTAACACCATTAATTTAGAAATACAAATAAATATGAATTTTTATTAACGAATAATTTTGTACTTAATTTAATTCTTAAGGCCGGTATAAATTGGTATTAAAGGGTGATACGGTCAAAATTTGGTCAAGGGAAAACGCGTGTAAATCGGTGAAATCGTTTATTTAAAAAATCAAATTAAATTTCTTTTTCAAGTTCAATTAGTATAAAATTCAGGGAAAATATTCAGTTAGGCTTTCGCTTTTCCAAATCCGAATTACCGGGCCTCACGCTTGACACCTGCCATCAGATTTTGTACAGCCCCCTTGTCCACCTTCTTCGCCGCAGAAAGCCAGTTTGCCTTGAACTGCTGCTTGTCCTTAGCAGTTTTTTGGTCTTCTTTAGGTTCCGCTTGACAATAGCCCAGTATTTCTCAATTGGGCGGAGCTCTGGCGTGTTGGGAGGGTTCTTGTCCTTGGGAACCACCTGCACGTTGTAGGCGGCGTACCACTCCATGGCCTTTTTACCGTAATGGCAAGATGCCAAATCGGGCTAAAACAGTATGGAACAACCGTGTTTCTTCAGGAAAGGCAGCAGACGTTTATTCAAACACTCTTTCACGTAAATTTCTTGGTTGACAGTCCCGGAAGCTATGAAAATGCTGCTTTTCAAGCCACACTTTAATTACATTTGTAACGGTTGATTTGGCAACTTTTAGCGATTTTGCCAGCTTTGCGTGCGAGTAGCTCGGATTTTCGCGATGCGCGAGCAAAATTTTGATACGCTGCTCTTCTTGCTTGGACGGCATTTTGACAACTGAAGAGTGAATTCCAAAATCAAAATAGGAGCAACATTCTACACACACACACCTTCAAAATGAGGGGTGTTCAGCTGAAAAAGCGAAAAATTGAAATGTGCTTCGTAGAGTCAAGTACACAAAACCCCATTTAAAAGAGAATTGTGTCTTAAAAGCATCCTTACTTGTATTCTCCGCTTCTTTGGTTCGGAATCGATACCAAAATTGTTAAAGTGGAGACACAATCTTTGGAACCGGACATGCTTTTTGTTCAGTGTATAGTGCCCTTTCGTTAGTTTTTATGAAGATCCCTTTAATTACCTTTGTTTGAATATTTTGACTTACTCGTCCTACATTCCGATTTGTTTTGACGAAACAAAAAAATTGTGCCCGTAATGCGAAAATGATAAACAAAACTCATGCTCTTTTTTTCAAATATATTTTATCTTGGTTCCGAATGAATTTTCTCTCCGAATACTCATTTTAATATTTTACTTAAGAATATACAATTTTTGGCGAAGTCTTATATCACAACATATATATGTTTACTCATAATATGTAAATTTATACTTGTTTATATTCACACGTAGTATTTTTCCTATATTTAATGAAATTTTCTTTGTGTATATATATTTGTAATGCGCCAATTGGTTACTTTCATTATTTTACTTCGAGCATACACTTCGTCTCTCTTTGTAAAAACATATATGTTTATGGGCTATTTCTAAATTAATATATGTTTGAATCCAAGCATATTATATTTACAAACATTTTATGTCCCAAACATAATATGTTCTAACATATTAACATATATGTCCCAAACATATTATGCTAGTTTATGAACATTATATGTTTGCACTCAAAAATATTGTGTTTAAAAATTGGAGTTCCAAACATATAATGTTTATACCCAAACATATGAAAAACAGTCTTTTTCGTCCGTGTATGGGATTAAACCGCTTCTGGGATCTTATTCGTTTTATACGTTTTGATGACGCGAGAACAAGAAACGAGAGTAAGCGCACAGATAAAGCTGCTCCAATACGAGATATTTGGATAATGTTGAACGCCAATCTCGTAAAATATTATGTGCCTACAGAAAATTTAACAATCGACGAACAATTGTATTCGTACCGCGGCATAACGAAATTTACTCAGTATATTCCATCAAAGCCTTCGAAATACGGTATCAAGGTATGGTGGATATGCGATGCTAAAAATTCATATCCTCTTCATGGCCAAATCTATACTGACAAACAAGACAATGTTCGCGAAATTGGTGTAGGCGAACGAGTAGTCAGAGATTTGGTGGGACCATACCATGGTAGCGGACGTAATATCATCATGGACAATTTTTTTACGACGCTGCCACTGGCAAAACAGCTGATGTCCTTCAAACTAAGCATTGTCGGAACACTGCGTCGAAACAAACCCTATATACCAATAGAAATGAAAAATAATTTATAATTTGCACTAAGGTACCCTGGTCATGGACCCCTGTATGCAAAAACATTACACTCAGTTTTTGGCTAAAATATTTAACCAAATGTGATAATCTTCTTTCTAGTCTCTAAGTTTAGCCGAAATGGCTGATGATTCGGAGTTTCATGTTGATATCTTCAATATTGTAGGAACAGTAGCACTTTAAATTTCAAATTGTTACCCGGGTACCCGGTTATGGACCGTAGGGTTAAATCTACTTCTCGGTAGTATGTGTTAGTGTGGTGTACTAACCAAATAAGAATCGACGATGCGTTCTTGTTTACTTCAAAATGTAGAGTGATTTTTATTTACTCAATACAAAGCTTAGAACTAGATATGTTAAAGCATTTATATATGTACATGTGTATGTTAACGAAAAGATGCAAGCGTATAAATAGATGAGAATGAGAGTAAGAGTGAGAGTTATTTTTACATTGTTGCAAATAGATACAAAAGAAGATAATGAGTGAAACACTGTTAGATGATACCAATATATAATAGATTGGACCGTAACACTATAGTTAGCTTTTGCCTATGAAACTATTCTATAAATAGAACACATGATTGTATGTATTTGAATACACAGAATGTATAAAAGGTAAACAAAGCCACGTTTAGTTGGAACTGAGTGCATTGGCTATGTGGCTCAGTGGATACTGCAATTATTTTCTAAACTGATGGTACGTGGTTCGATCCTCCGCCCGGGCAGAAGGTAAAATTTTGTGAAATTAAAAATTTGAAAAAAATATTTCTCAATTGTTTGTATATTACACAAGATAAAGTGCAAACTAGGCCATGCAGATACAAAATGACCGATATAACCCATATGTAGCAATTCCCTAAAGGATCTGGAATACTTCTATATTTCAAATTTGCGGCAAATCGGATAAATATTCCTAGCTTTTCTGAACCCAATATTCCAAATCGGGAGATCGGGCTGCTTGGCAAATCGAATGGAAATTTCGGCATCAATGCTATTAAGAAATCAAATCGCGAGATCGGTCTATGTGGGTGCTACATCGGTGCTACATCACCATATTTGGCATATCTATTTGCAAGTCCCAACCAACTCTACATCTCAAGTTTCAGGCAAATGGGATAGATATTGCGGCTTTTATGTACTCAAGAAGTCAAATCTGGCTAAAAGGAACCTATTTTAGAATTAGGCATGACTAGTTTTAGGCCCAAAACAACACTTCATTTAAAATTGCAGGCAGGGCGTCTATGTCCTCAAGAACTCAAATCGGGAGATCGGTATATATGGAGGATTTGCCACAGCATGGAACGATACCAACCAAAATTACCACATCTCTGTAGGGCCCTAATTATCTCTGGACATTTATTAAACTTATGATTGAAGTGAAGGGTTTTAAAACGTTTTTGGAGATGTCGTATGTTTTGTATTTTTTGTTTTCCGGAATAAATTTCCACTTTAAGTTGATAAAAATAAAATCCGAAAACTCCAAACAAACCACAAATATAAACAAAAATTATATGAGCCATAATTTTACTATTTCTGCACACAAAAAAAGTTTTCTTGGATCCAAAGATTTTGACCTTCCTTTAAGGATTTTGGTATTGATTCCGGGCCAAAGATGCCGCTCCACTAAAATAAAGACGTTTTTATGGAGCTATCTAGATTTAAATCTAGGCTCTATAAAATTAAAAGGATACAGATTCCATTTATGGAATTTTCTTTCTCGTTTTGCGTTATATTAACATATAGAAGGACACGAGATAGACACCATGTCTTTGGCAATAATGTTCAGGGCCGGCCCTGAATGCGTCTAGCCATGTTCGTCTGCATGTGAACACATTTTTGTGATCAAAGTCTAGGCCGCATTTTTAGTTCAATCGACTTAAAATTTCGCACAAGTTTCTGTTTTGGGTCCGAATAGAACCCTATTGATCTTGGAAGAATCGGCTCAGATATAGCTCCCATATACCTTTCGCCCGATATGCACTTATATGTCCCCACAAGCCAGAGTTTTACCTTGATTTGCTTTAAATTTTGGACAAGGAGTTCAATTGATAGTATTGTAAAGTGCCAAATTTGGTTGAAATCGGTTCAGATTTAGACATAGCTGCAACATATATCTTTCGGTCGAGTTACATCCATATGACCACATAGGTCTAAATTTTACAACGATTTACATGGAATTTTGCACAGGTAGTAGAATTAACATTTTTACTACACGTGCCAAATATGGTTGAAATCGGTTTAGATTTAGATATAGCTTCCACATATATCTTTCGCCCAATTTACACTCATATGACCACTGGGACCACAGTTTGACGCCGATTAACACATTCTAGCTTTGCATGGAAAATTTGGTCAAATCGGTTCACAGCTTCCATATGTATCTTTGACTCGATTTAGACTCATATGACTACCGTAGGTCAAAATTTCACTCCGATTTACTTGAAATTTTGCACAGAGAGTGTGCCAAATTTGTCAAAATCGGCTCCGATTTAGACAAAGCCCCAAATATATGTTTTTCCGATTTGAGAAAATATGGCCAAAATGTTAGAACCATAAAAAGGTATTTCAAAGTTGGTTTATATCGGAAAGGGTTTGATATAATCCTCATATGCGGTGGTCTCCCGATTTCACTAGTTTGAGGGGATAGAAGGCGCACGGATCCAAATTGCACGAAAGTATACGTAAAATTTCACGGTTTTAATTCTCGTGCTCATTCGAGCAATGCGTGGTAAAAATTTTGTAGAATTTTGATTTTAGATCGAAATATAATTGAAATTTTCTTAGTTTCTATGTACATATTATTCATTGGTTCATTAATTTTTGAATCTAATCCAAATAAAAATACAATTATAATTGGAAAATTCATATGAAAGTATAAAGTCTTGTAAAATTACAAGAAAATTATTTTTATTTTTTTATAAAGTATATTTTTTATTTCTAGCTAATTCTGTGATTGATACTATCATTTTCGTGCACAGAAAACAATATCAAAATATATCCGATTAAAAAGTTGATTGAAGCTGAAAATTTTTTCAATTAAAAACTTAATTGATATAGTTAGCTTTTTAATCAGACCAAAACCATTAAGTCAATTAGGTCAATGATTAAAATTTTTTAGATTTTAAATTATAAAATTAGTTGATACAATTAATTTATAATCAAACTCGGAAAACTGTCAGTTAAAAAAATGAGGGAATTTTTTTAATTAAAAATTTATTTGAAACAATACATTTTTTAATCACACTAGGTTAGGTTAGGTTAGGTTAAAGTGGCAGCCCGATTAAGATTCAGGCTCACTTAGACTATTCAGTCCATTGTGATACCACATTAACTAAAAGTACCTATTACATATGGGCACTTCTAGTTTTAACCGCTGAACCTTCTTGATTATTTTTCTTTGTTGAACCAACCAGATTGTTCCAAAAATATTAGCAGACTGTTTAAGTTAACGTTTTCCAGATCCGCCAGTAATCTGAAGCTATATGCTCCTAAAAGTTGCTTGCGCTTTACACAAAATGCAGGACACCCACACAAGAGGTGTTTAATTGATTCTTTTTCCTCCGCATCATGACAGCTCATACAATAGTCATTATACTTCGCGCCAATAGTTTTTGCAAAATCTCCTATCAGGCAGCGACCCGTTATAGCAGATATCAGGAGTGATACCTGACGTCTCGAGAACATTAGCATATCTAGTGTGCGGTTTAAGTTGAAATGGGGCCATATTTGCTTGGTGTCGTTACAACCCTTGCAATTCTCCCATCGAACATTTGCCATCATAACAGCCTTCTCACGCAGCATGAGCTTGCAGGTAGCTAGGGGCATACCAACAAATTCTAGTTCCCCTGGAATATGTAAGGTAGTCCCTAGCCTTGCCAACTCATCCGCTTCGCAGTTCCCCGGGATGTTCCTATGGCCAGGCACCCATATTAGGTGAATATTGTACTGCTCAGCCATCTCATTGAGAGATTTGCGGCAATCGATGGCCGTTTTCGAGTTGAGGAACACAGAATCCAAGGATTTTATTGCAGGTTGACTGTCTGAGTATATATTAATGCCCACATTTTTTGGAACATTACTTCTCAGCCAATTCGCCACCTCTCTTATTGCTAATATTTCAGCCTGAAAAACACTACAGTGATTAGGTAATCTTTTCGCTATTTGAAGTTCCAGATCATTAGAATATACTCCGAAACCCACTTGTCCATCCAATTTGGAGCCATCAGTGTAGAAATCTATATATTCTTTATTCCCCGGGGTATGTGTGCACCACGCCTCACTGTTGGGGATTAAAGTCTCAAACTTTTTGTCGAAAAGTGGACTCGCCAAAGTGTAATCCACTACGTTAGGCACATCTGACATTATTTTGAGGACAGAACTGTGACCGTAACCATTTTCCGACCACAGCGATAGTTCGCGCAACCGCACAGCCGTTGTTGCAGCTGACTGTTTGGCCAAAATGTCTAAAGGCAATAGATGCATCATGACATTAAGGGAATTTGTTCCTGTCTTGCTGAATGCGCCTGAAATACACAAACACGCCATACGCTGAACTTTATCTAAACCAGTCGGTTTCTAAAGTGCCGGCCACCAGACTACAACACCATATATCATTATAGGTCTAACCACTGCCGTGTATAGCCAACGCACAATTTTTGGTTTTAGTCCCCACTGTTTTCCTATTGCCTTTTTGCACGAGTACAAAGCTACAGTTGCCTTTCTCGCCCTTTCTTCAATATTAAGCTTAAAGTTCAGCTTCCTGTCCAAAATAACGCCAAGGTATTTTGCACAATCACCAAAGGGAATTTCAATACCCCCTAAGGAAATAGGCCTAACCGTGGGAGTTTTGCGATCTTTGCAGTACATGACTAATTCTGTCTTTGCAGGATTTACCCCAAGACCATTGTCTTTCGCCCATTGTTCAGTCATCCGGAGGGCCCTCTGAATAATATCTCTGATTGTGGATGGGAATTTTCCCCTGACTGCCAGAGCTACATCATCTGCGTATGCCACCACTTTTATCGTTTCTTTTTCTAGAGTAACCAGAAGGCTATTTATAGCAACATTCCAAAGAAGAGGTGATAGAACTCCTCCTTGGGGAGTGCCTCTGTTCACATACTTTTGTATGTTTGCTTGTCCTAGTGTGACTGAAATACGTCTCTTCATTAGCAGTTCGTCTAACAGCCTGAGTATACATGGATCAACATTCAGAGTTGTCAGTCCATTTAATATCGAGCTCGGATGGACATTATTGAACGCCCCTTCGATGTCTAGAAACGCCACGATTGTGTATTCTTTGACAGATAGTGAGCTTTCAACAAAGCTGACTAGTTCATGTAGTGCGGTCTCAGTAGACCTGCCCTTCGAGTATGCATGCTGTCGTTTCGAGAACAAACTTGAATCGATGCTAGTTCTAAGATAAATATCTATCATCCGACTTTTGTTTCCCTCCACTTTCCTGGGATATATGATTAGTTGATACATCCTTTATATATCACCGACAACCAGGGGATAATTTTGTCAGTTACAGCTTGTAACTCCGCCGGAGCAATTCCATCAGGTCCAGGGGATTTGAATGGTCCAAAGCTATTTAGCGCCCATCTTATTCTAGTTTCCGATACAATGTCCTCGACAGGAAACGACCGCTGAGCAACTGTGGCACCGCCAGTACATGGTTCAACCGTCTGATTTCCAGGAAAATGTGTGTCCAATAGTACCTCCAGTGTCTCCTCACTGGACGTTGTCCAATTGCCCTCCGATGTTTTAATGAAACCTGGAGCGGAGTTGGTGGATGCTAAAGGGTGATTTGTTAAGAGCTTGATAACTTTTTTTTTAAAAAAAAAACGCATAAAATTTGAAACGTTAGATTGGTCCATGACATTTACTTTTTGAAGATAATTTCATTTACATGTTGACCGCGGCTGCGTCTTAGGTGGTCCATTCGGAAAGTCCAATTTTGGGCAACTTTTTCGAGCATTTCGGCCGGAATAGCCCGAATTTCTTCGGAAATGTTGTCTTCCAAAGCTGGAATAGTTGCTGGCTTATTTCTGTAGACTTTAGACTTGACGTAGCCCCACAAAAAATAGTCTAAAGGCGTCAAATCGCATGATCTTGGTGGCCAACTTACCGGTCCATTTCTTGAGATGAATTGTTCTCCGAAGTTTTCCCTCAAAATGGCCATAGAATCGCGAGCTGTGTGGCATGTAGCGCCATCTTGTTGAAACCACATGTCAACCAAGTTCAGTTCTTCCATTTTTGGCAACAAAAAGTTTGTTAGCATCGAACGATAGCGATCGCCATTCACCGTAACGTTGCGTCCAACAGCATCTTTGAAAAAATACGGTCCAATGATTCCACCAGCGTACAAACCACACCAAACAGTGCATTTTTCGGGATGCATGGGCAGTTCTTGAACGGCTTCTGGTTGCTCTTCACTCCAAATGCGGCAATTTTGCTTATTTACGTACACCCTCAAAAAAAATCGCTTCTTTAACATATGTTCCAAACATATTTTGCAGGAAGCACATATATTATTGCATACTGCCGAAACATTAATATGTTTGTTTTATGTGAACATATTATATGTTTGGAAGCATTTTGAGCCAAAAATATTATATGCTTGGAAGAATTTTTCCCAAACACGATTGTGCTCATTCCCTAACATACTCGTAATTTTCACTTCCACGAAATTTTTTAGTTATTGGCACCTTTCTCTGTAATACAAATAATGTTGAAGAAATTATTCACTTTTATAAATTTTTTTAAATTTTACCTTTCGCCTGCACGGAGAATCGAACCGAGGACCATACAGTTTGTAAGCCAACACACATCCACTGGGCTACGTAGCTGTTATAGTCACCAGTAGATAATTATCGTTTTAAGTTACATTTATATAGCATAGTTTGCAGCGCCCACGAGCCCATGCAAACATCACATTATTTAACAGAAACATACATTTGTTTGCCACGTGGAGCAGTGGTTAGCATGTCTGCCTTGCATGCAAAGGGTCGTGGGTTCAATCCCTGCTCCCACCGAACATTTTTTTTTGTTTTTTTTTTTTTTTTTTTTTTTTTTTTAATTTACACATTTATATTTATACTATATTAATTTTTTTAAATGAAACATCGAAATGTGCGTTATTAAAGATTTATAGTCAGTAACAGTGCTTGATATAAACGAAATTGAATGATTTTTGGATAAAATATTATTTTTTATTGCAAAAATAACAATCTTGTAATAAAAAACTGTTTTCGTACAAAACTTTAAAATTTGGAAGGAATTCAAAAACTAACAAAAGAAGAACGTGGAGTCAAGTATAAACATACATACATAATTTTATAATATAAACATAAATTTATTTAGGAGTGAACAGTTTTTTACTAGCATTTAACACCATCGATCTAAAATTCCTTTTATTTTTCTTTAATAATTCATTTTAAAGAAAATAAACTTTTTAAATTGTTTTAGCTGTAAAAGTCGAACTTAATGCCCGCTTTTATATTTGATGGTGTCCATCAACTCCTCGTGGACTACTTTTTAATAAAGAGAAACTAAACTTTGTTTTTTTACATTTTACTGTGTAATTTTTCACTATTTCCTCCTTATTTCATTTTACCGTCCCAACTCTAAAAAGAGTATAGTGCCCTTTCGTTATTTTTATGAAGACCCCTGATTTCTTTCAACGAACCAAGAAAAAAATAATGCCAAAATGATAAACAAAACACATGTCCACACATACATAAAATGCTGCTCTCAAGGCGAAAACATAAGCTGTTTGTTTTTCAAATGTCTATTCTCTTGGTTCAGAATGTATATTCTCTTTATTCAAATTAAATAATATTTAGACTTAAACATATCAAATTTTTGGCCTTATCATAAAACAGTTTTCCGAAACAACATACAAGCGGTTTCACAGAAATTGTTCTCTTTTGACTCTTTTGCTGTGTTATATTGATATCTTTCGTCAACTCTCCCGGTTTCCATCTCTATTTCTCTCTATACTCTCTCTGTCGCTTTGAATAAAATATCACAACATATGTATGTTTAGTTGAAATTTGTAAATTTATATATGTTTGTATTCACACATATGATTTTTATGAAACATTCATGCCCCAAACATAATATATTCTAACATATTAACATAGATGTCCCAAACATTTAGTGTTAGTTTAGGAAAATTACATGTTCGCACTTAAATATATTGTGGTTTAAAATCGTGCCCGAAACACATTTTGTTTATATCGGAACATATGAAAAACATATTTTTCTAACAGTGTAGCCATTCAACCAGAAATGAGCCTCATCGCTGAACAAAATTTGTCGATAAAAAAGCGGATTTTCTGCCACTGATTTTGGTAATAAAATTCAATGATTTGCAAGCGTTGCTCGTTAGTAAGTCTATTCATGATGAAATGTCAAAGCATACTGAGCATCTTTCTCTTTGACACCATGTCTGAAATCCCACGTGATCTGTCAAATACTAATGCATGAAAATCCTAACCTCAAAAGAATCACCCTTTAGAACCTTCCGTAGTCTGGAAGCCTCGGACGTATTCTCAATACTGCTGCAGTAAGCATTCCAAGAGTTATGCTGAGCCTTTCTCAGTTCTCGCTTGTATCCTCTCAGATTCTTCTTGTAAGCGTCCCAGTCCTCAGGGGCTCTGGTGGACTTTGCCTTGTTAAAGAGCTTCCTGCAGGATTTCCTCATATTACTTATTTCCGTAGACCACCATGGTGGTCGATGTTTCCCCCTTGGCTTTCCTCTAGGGCATGCAGCTTTCAGTGAGATGTTGAAGGCCTTAGTAATCCGCTCCACTGCGTGTTCGATATCTTGCACATTTCTCATATTTGTCTCTGTTATTTCCGTTATCATCATATTGAACGATTCCCTATACCTATTCCAGTCAGCTTTCCTAACATTTGGCGGAAATATGATCTTGGTGATATGAACATCAAATTTAAAACTGATGTAGCGATGATCTGAGAAGCTGTGTTCACTTAAAACCTGCCACTCAGATATCATTTCATTCAGTTCTTGCGAGGCCAAGGTGATGTCCAAAACCTCTTGCCTGTTTTTAGTGACAAAGGTTGGGACATCTCCCTTGTTGCAAACTACCAGATTAGTACGCAAAATAAACTCTATTAGCGACTCTCCCCTTGCATTAGTATCACTACTTCCCCATATACTATGATGTGCATTCGCATCGCATCCCATAATGAGTTTCGTCCCTGTTTTCAGTGACTCCTCCACTAAGGTCTTAACGGCATATGGAGGCATCTCCCTGTCATGTCCCATGTAGACCGAAGATACCCAATATTTGCATTTGGCTATTTCTAAACTTGCAACGACAGTGTCTGTATTGCACATTGAAGGAAGCAGAAACAAGTTGAGCTCGTTTTTAGCCATCACACTAAAAACACTAAGAATTTTAAAAAACTGATTCAAAATAGTTACGTTTTTAATTAAAAAAATACTCGAGTTTTGCAATCAACATCAGTTAAATTTTTAATTGAATCAATTAAAAAATTAATTGAAATTGCTAATGAAATCAATTAATTTTTCAATCAAGTATTTTTTGATGCCCAATTAAAACTGTGATTGATACCATAATTTTCTTGATTGAAGACAATTCAATTAACTAATTAATTGGTTCAATTAATTTCGTGATTGAAACAAAAAAATGTGTATGTTAGACAAAAAAAGACTGATTAAATCTTTATACAAGCCAATTTAGTTCTTAATGGGTTTATATAAATAGAAGAGTCTTTAAATAATTATGAACCGTTATGAACCAAATTTCACACGGTAATTATAGACTAAAATTTTAACCGGATCGGATGAAATTTGTTCTTCCATGAGGCTGCAGAAGTCCAATTGGGTTCTGTTTATATGGGGGCTATTTATAATTACGAACCGATATAGACCAATTTTTGCATGGTTGTTAGAAGCCATATACTAACCGCAACTTCAACCGCATCGGAAGAAATTTGAACCTCCAGAAAGCTCCGGAAATCAAATCTGCAGATCGGTTTTTATTCGTTGCTATATATAATTATGGATCAATTTTCCGTTATTAGTAGAAAACATATACTGACATTACGTACCAAATTTCAACCGGATCGGATGAAATTTTCTTCTCCACACTCAAAAAAAAATTTTACTTGAAACAAGTATATACAGCAGTATGTTCGGCCGGGCCGAATCTTAAATACCCACCACCATGAATCAAATATAATAGTTTCCTTTGAAAACTCTTCGTCATAGCGGGTACTTGGTAATATAAAGAATTTCATGGGGGTTTGATGACAGATATTGTCCTAAGCCGATCAGTTCAACCAGTACGCTTCCCGAACATAAATTTAAAGATTCTACCTATGAAGACTAGATCAGACTCTGGATTTATAACAACCATGTTTGTTTGAGTTTTAGAGGAATCATAATCATCTCGTGTAAGTGCGCAAGAAAATGATAAAATAACGCCCTGATTTGAAATCTAAAATCTGTAGATTTTTTCATTATTCAAATGATTAGAATAAGTAAAATCTGGAAATTTCAGTTTCAGTTTCAACCAATTTTCATGATCAGTGCGTCTTCTATACCCTCAAGAAGTGAAATCGGACTATATAGAGACCTTAACAAATGGACCGATAAAAACTAAATCCGTTTCAATTTCAGGCAAATCGGATAAAAACTACGGTTTATATAAGCCCAAGGAGTTAACTCGGGAGATCAGCCTATATGGGTGCTACCGATCGGTTCCGATACACAATATATTCGCAACACCTATTTATGGTCCTAAAAAACCTCAACATTTCAAATTTCAGGCAAATTGGATAAAACTACGGGTTCTAGAAGTAAACTCGGGAGATCGGTCTATATGGGGGCTATACCAAAACATGGACCGATGCACACCACTTTCGGCACGCCTGTTTGTGGTCCTAAAATACCTCTAGATTTCCAATTTCGGGGAAATCGGATTAAAACTATGATTTCTAGAAACCCAAGAAGTAAAATCGGGAGATCGGTCTATATGGGGACTATACCAAAACATGGACCGATAGGCACCATTTTCGACACACCTATTTGTGGTTCTAAAATAACTCAAGAGCCCACACTGAGCATTTTTGCCAAAGACACCATGTGTCTATCTCGTCTCCTTCTGGGTGTTGCAAACATATGCACTAACTTATAATACCCTGTTCCACAGTGTGGCGCAGGGTATAAAAAATTAAAATTAGGATACAGATCTCATTTATCGAATTTTTCATTCTCTTATTGCGATATATTATTAACGCTATTCACGTACAAACACGTTAAACCAAAGATCCAAAATCCTCAAAATAAGTCTTAGCCGACGATTTCTTTAAATCAAAAGAAAAAAAAATCACTTTAAGAAATATTTGCCTCAGTTCAAAGACATTCGACTTTAACTGAGAGACGAAAATTTCCAATTTCCAATTTAATGAAAAAAATTTTGCAGAAAAGATTATAAACTTTCCTTTAATTAAAATTTCATTATTTTAAATAAACTTGTGCTTAATATTGTGTAAATTGCGTATCCTGAAATTTAGGTTGTATCAATTTAGGTCAATTTTTGTTTCAGTGTAGGAGTCTCAAGAAGTAAAATCTGGGAATCAGTTTATATGGAGGCTATATATAATTATGGAGCGATATGGACAAATTGGGTGAAATTTGTCCGTCCTAGAGGCTCTGGTCGGGTATGAGTCATTTTTAATATCATCCGACCTACGTCAATAATAACCACTTGTGCCAAATTTCAAGACGATAGCTTGTTTCGTTCCAAAGATAGCGTGACTTCCATAGACGTACATCGCTAAATCGACTCAGAATTGCACCACGACTCAAAATTGCACCACGACTCAGAATATATACTTTATGGGGTCTGAGACCAATATTTCGATGTGTTACAAATGGAATGAGAAAGATAGTATACCCCATCCTATTGTGAAGGTTATAAAAATATACATATTATAAATATTATATTTAATGAAAAACTCACAGTTGTTGAGACCCGAACCTGCATTTTTATTTTACATTTGGGTCAGGTCAGAAGAACTGCTAACAGCGGCAGAAATGTATGCGAACGGCTTCCATTATTTTTCCAATAAATAGAAGTTAATTTTACCACCAGTTTAACAATGGATTGTTTTCGGTGTACTAGAAAGCGATTAAGTACTTTTCTTATATATTGAAGAAAAAGTTTAAACCGCATTCTTACTGTCTTTCAAGTTTTTCACTACATAATTTCTATTGGAAAAGTGCGCGAACATACCTATTATGCAGAATCAAACGAATAGTCATATAGAATGAATAGAAAAAAGCGAACCCACCATGAAAGAAAATTTAGGTTTATATTAGAAAATTTTAACTAAAATATTTTAGTAATTGCAACATTATACAAATTGGTTAATAATTTTTGTCAAATTGAAGAAAATTTATTAAAAATAATACATTTTTTTCTGTTGTTCAATAAAATTTCATATTTTGGAAGAATTGGAATTAAAAATTGTAAAAATGTCTTAGCGCTATATGAGTTCTGGACAGACAAAATTTAAGTAAAATTTACTCATTTGAGAAATTTATGAACTCAATTTCAACAAACTTCACTCATTTTAGAAAATGTGAACTATTTTCGTATTTAGTAAATTTGTGTAGTTCATTTGTATAAAACTTTTTCTCATTTTTAGTTCACGTCATTAAAGTAAGCAAAAAACAAGTAAGGAAAGTCTAATGTCGGGCGGGGCCGACTATATTATACCCTGCACCACTTTGTAGATCTAAATTTTTGATACCATATCACATCCGTCAAATGTGTTGGGGGCTATATATAAAGGTTTGTCCCAAATACACACATTTAAATATCACTCGGACAGAATTTGATAGACTTCTACAAAGTCTATAGACTCAAAATTTAAATATGGGAAACATTTAAATCTGAAGCAATTTTAAGGCTAGGGTCACACTATGCAAATATTTGACCAAAATGAGTGTCAAACATTTTGCCAGAACCATTTTCCAAATATCTGGATACGGTTTTTGTAAAATATCCCTACCATGATGTTATATATCCAATATGATCCCAAAATGTTTGCTGGTTTGGCTGTGGCGACGGATTCTTTTTCGATTTCTGTCAAATATTTGCCCAGTGTGACCATAGCATAAGGAAACTTCGCAAAAGTTTATTTATGATTTATCGCTCGATATATATGTATTAGAAGTTTAGGAAAATTAGAGTCATTTTTACAACTTTTCGACTTTTACAAGGAAAATGTTGGTATTTTGACCATTTATGTCGAAATCAGAAAAACATATATATAAAAGCTATATCTAAATCTGAACCGATTTCAACCAAATTTGGCACGCATTGCAATAATGCCAATTCTACTCCCTGTGCAAAATTTCAACTAAATCGGAGTTAAAAATTTGCCTCTGTGGTCATATGAGTGTAAATCGGGCGAAAGCTATATATGGGAGATATATCTAAATCTGAACCGATTTCAACCAAATTTGGCACGCATAGCTACAATGCTAATTCTACTCCCTGTGCAAAATTTCAACTCAATCGGAGCAAAAAATTGGCCGCTGTGGTCATATGAGTGTAAATCGGCCGAAAGCTATATATTGGAGCTATATCTAAATCTGAACCGATTTCAACCAAATTTGGCACGCATAGCTACAATTCTATTTCTAATCCCTGTGCAAAATTTCAACTAAATCGGAGCAAAAAATTGGCCTCTGTAGTCATATGAGTGTAAATCGGCCGAAAGCTATATATTGGAGCTATATCTGAACCGATTTCAACCAAATTTGGCACGCATAGCTACAATGATAATTCTACTCCCAGTGCAAAATTTCAACCAAATTGGGGTAAAACTCTGGCTTCTGGGACCGTATTAGTCCATATCGGGCGAAAGATATATATGGGAGCTATATCTAAATCTGAACCGATTTCTTCCAAAATCAATAGGTATCTATTCTGAGCCAAAACACATACTTGTGCCAAATTTGAAGTCGATTGGACTAAAACTGCGACCAAGACTTTGATTACAAACATGTGTTCACGGACAGACGGACATCGCTATATCGACTCAAGAGCCCACCCTGAGCATTTTTGCCAAAGACACCCTGTTCCACAGTGTGGCGCAGGGTATAATAATTAAAATAAGAAACATTTTCTCACATTTGGTAAAATTGAACTAAAATCAACTAAAATAAAGTTAAATCAGCTATAAAAAATTCCGTTGTCTTTTTTCTGAGGGTACGTAAACATAACTACCCAGCAAAAAGGGCTTCCAAAATTTTACATGGGCTTTTACATGTGGGCTTGGTAGTTCATTTGAATGAAGAAATTAAAAAAAAGAACAAAAACAAAAAACAATCATTTAATTTTTAGAATTTAAAAAAGTTTTTCGATCTCACCGGGGGTCGAATCTGGGTCTGCTGACACCATACACGCTCACAAAAAATCGCTTCTGTAACATATACTCCCAAACATATTTTGCTTCAAGCATATACATTTTTGGGTATTGCCCAAACATTTATATGTTTGATCTCTTCCAATATATAATATGTTTGAAAGCATATTAGTCTAAACAATATATGTGTGGGTAGTCTAAGTTCAAACATTTTGTATTTTTGCATCCAAATTCAATAATGTTGTCTTCCAAAAAACAATATGTTATTATGTGAACATATAATATGTTTGGAAGCATTTTGCACCCAAAAATTCTCCCAAACAATATTGTGCTCAAAATTTTATTTATTTATTTATATATTTACAATCATAACGAATTATGAAAATAAACAGGTAATATAGGTGCTAACAACATAGGTTTTCGACCTGAATGCTCAAAATTTTGTTTCTGCCCAATTGTATATTCCCCCACATCTTTCTCACTTCCACGAGATTTTTTAGTTCTTAGCACCTTTTTCTGTAATACAAACATTGTAGAAGAAATTATTCAATTGTATGATTTTTTATTTTATTTTAATTTTACCTTTTGCCGGACGGGGATTCGAACAGCGGACCACACAGTTTGTAAGGATCAAAGAAGTAGCTGATCAATTGCCCAAGGAAAAATAAAATGTTAATTTTGTAATAACAAGCAACAACCACCAACTTAATTCAATATCGCTCCCTGTTAAATAGCGCTCCAAGCTACTAAACACATATATGTTTATAGGCTATTTCTAAATTAATATATGTTTGCATCCAAGCATATTATATTTACAAACATTTTATGTCCCAAACATAATATTTTCTAACATATTAACATATATGTCCCAAACATGTTATGCTAGTTTATGAACATTATATGCTTGCCCTCAAAAATATTGTGTTTAAAAATTTGTGTTCCAAACATATAATGTTTATAGCCAAACATATGAAAAACAGCCTTTTTCATCCGTGTAGCACAACGCCGTAACACACTGAACCACAAACACCATCGAACAATGTTAATCGAAATGTCAATTCAAATGTTTGTGATGTGATCTTATTACTGCATCAAGGCATAACATTCTAACTACTTCTCGAGTAGTTCCTAATTATTATGAACAAACAAGTGATTAAAGTAGAAAGTCGGGCGGGGTCGACTTTATCATACCCTAAACCACCTCGACCGAATTAGTAAATTTAAGCAAGTGGGAGATTATTATTAAAAAATATTTGGGGTATAAACTTCATTTTCGATGATATTTTGGAGGTTTGGTTAGTATTGCGGAAGGTTACCTCTTGCTAAATTTGAGTGAAGTCGATTAATAAATGAGGGTTTTATAGTGAAATATAAGATTATTGAGGCCGAATTCTGCAAAATCGGCCGATACATAAGTTTGGGAGCTATATCTAAGTCTAAACTAATTGCTATGATATTTTGCAGGTTTGCAGGATGAAGTGAAATATATATGGGAGCTATATGTAAATCTGAACCGATTTCAATGAAATTTTGAAGGGTACTATGAAAAAGTATTTTGTGTTAAATTTTGCGACGATCGGTTAGTAAATAAGCGTAATATGACCCCATTTGCCACTACATATATATGGGAGCTCTAACTAAAAAACCAATAGCAATATCGGTTAAAAATAGCAACCAGAATCCTGCAAACAACAAATGCATGGAAGGACGGACACCACGGGCCTCAAGAGGTGATTCTGAGTCGATTGGTATATATTTTCAATATCTCTGGTAGGACAGATTAATGTCATTATACCCTGAACGCAGGTTAAAGAACGCAGGTTCTATTCTCATCATCGGCGAATTTTGTATCAAATAGTTTCTTGAAAGATTGTTTTTGTATGTTGTGCATAGTTTTTATTTTATTATTTTCGGTATTTATTTTTGTAAAGTCTACAAAAAAATTGATAATTCACGTAGTAATCCCAGCGGTAATAGAATTTTTAATTTTCTTTTTTATTGTTTTTTACATTTTTATTGATTTTCTATTATTTTTTTGTGAAATTTAATATTCCAAACTATACTAACTTTATTTTTTTCAAAGTTTTAATTTCACAAAATTTCACCTTCTACCCGGGCGGAGGATCGATCCACGTACCATCAGTTTACAAAATGATTGCGTTATCCACTGAGCCACATATCCAATGCGCTCAGTTTCAACTAAACGTGGCTTTGTTTACCTTTTATACATTCTGTGTATTCAAATACATACAATCATGTGTTCTATTTAGAATAGTTTCATAGGCAAAAGCTAACACATACTACCGAGAAGTAGATTTAAATTCACCCAACTACAGGGGATTCATCCTTATTTAATTTATATTAAACGTGGGCTTCGAAATATTGCACATTAAAAGTTTGGTATGTACATACATTAAAGAATTGAATTGTTAGAGACATTTTTACAATGCAAACACAAAGTTTACAATTTCATAGAATTTTCTTCGTAGAAACGAATATTTTGTACACTTTTTTTAAAAAATCAACGCAGCATATTTCGTAAAAGATAATAAATTCGTACAAATTCTTTAGAAAACACACGATATATGAAAAAATATGGATTAAAAGCAGGAACATTTTACAAAAGAATTTTACAATGAACATTCCATTGTTTCAATAAAATATATATGTAGAATAGTTAAAGAAGAATGTTTACATAACGAATAGAATTATATAGTTGTATGTCATTTATATGCATTGTTCATACATACTTAAAAAAGACGGGCGGATGTATTAAAAATTTCAAGTTGGCTGTCTCTGTGCTATATTAATGTTCACATTGAAAATCAGTTTATTTTCATTGTTAAATAAGTAATACACTGAAAAAAATCCGTAGTTAAACTAACGATAAATGTAACTTATTTTTATTGCAAAAAACTTATTTGTTTGTAGTTAAATTTTATTATTTTTTCGAAATTTTCCAAACATTTTATAAACTACACGTGCGTATAAAGTTCATTGACGGTAATTAATTTTTTAATTTTTTTGGGGTTCTTTTCTTCATAAAGTTAAATTGCACTAAGTGCTACCATTTGTTTTTTAATTTGCTTTTATATTCGTTTGTTGTGTGTGTGTGATTTTTTTTTTGTTAATAAAATTGAATGAAGCCAAATGTACTATAATTGGTGCTTTAGGTTGTTATTACTCACAATATTTAAAGAATACCGAAAATTCCGGCATCCCGAATAAAATCCCGGAAAATTCCGGTATTGAATATTTTTAAATGCCGAATCCCGGGATTTTTAGAACTCAATCCCGAATGAAAGTCCTAGTGCAAATCTTAAAATGTGGAGTATACTTTAGTTCAATTTTCGCACGAGGTAGTTCATTCTTGCTATAAAACAGTTTACTTTTTTTCTGTGTAATATTATCGAGAATTTATGTATTCTTGTTAACGTTGGACCAAACGCACGCATCAATTGAGTAAAATTGTCTAGTTTAGAATTAATTATTTTAAAAAATTAAGAGAAGAAAATTAAGTGCAGAAAGCGAACAAAGTATCTAACTATTGAAATAAGATTTGCTAAGCTGGTGTTTCGCAGGTGAAAATTAAAAAAATTCACTGTTACCTTTCTTTACTATTCTAAACAACAAAAAACGATCGCAATATTAACGATTGGTGTTCACTGACTTAAGGAAAGAAAAATTACATTAATACAACGAAACCAGTCGTTGTATATACGAATTTGTACGTCGGTTCAATATTAATGATCAAAATAGTTAATAGCTCAACCATTTTTCGCTTAGTGTTATATTGTAGCGACAAAAACACTTTTTGGCTTGATAGTTTGGACAATTCCCTCGATGTTATGTTTTGATTAGAAAATATTTATTGTTATTTTGCTCCCGTAATTTAGGTTTCGAAACACGATCTCAGTACCGGACTTAAGTTGGGTACTATGTTTGGTTTTTCGACCAAATCTCGTAACTAAAAGTGCAAAAATATGTATGACAATGAGTATATTTTTAGAATAGCTTGCATGGAAATGTATTAAAACATTGACTGCGTTCAATTTCGAATTTAAAAATTGATCCAAAAAGGTAACCTTCAGAAAAAGCTCCAAACCCGAACGTAGTACCACCCTTTAAATAAAAAAAATGGAGTATAAATATGAATTAGAAATAGTTTTAGACGACATTTTCTTAGTGGGGAGTACTTTACGTTTTCTCTCAACAAAAATTTTACGTCGAAATTCGTGACATCGACAACGAAATTATATTATATTATATATATATATATATATATATATATATATATATATATATATATATATATATATATATATATATATATATATATATATATATATATATATATATATATATATATATATATATATATATATATATATATATATATATATATATATATATATATATATATATATATATAAAATGTGAGGTACACAGTTAAAAGGTACTTTTGTGCGTATACAATCATCACAACTGATTCGATATTTTTATTTATTTTATATATTATTATGCTATACAGAATTTTGATTCTTTATATTTAAAAAATGCTCTGATTCTTTTCTTGCGTTTGACAATATGCAAAAGTTTCACCATTTTTGTAGTGAATTATGGGCGGACAATATTTAACTGTTCAACGGTTACATTTTGTGAAAAATGCAACCATTTTCTTAAGAAAAAGCTAAAAATATTTAAATATTCAATGATCGACATCTCGAAGACTAAGCATTTTTCACAAAATTGTTACTTAACATTTTCTCTTTGAATTACACGTTTTATGCCCCATATGCACTTTTTTGTTACATTTTGTGATAAATGCAGTAATTTTCTACGCCAGAGCTCCGCCCAATTGAGAAATACTGGGCTATTGTCAAGGGGAACCTCTTTGATGAAGATTTGTGCTTCATCTATGTCGTTTCCTCTCCTGCATATTTTTAATTTATCACTAAGTACTGGAATATTTCTAGACAGTTGGAAAATTGCGTCTATTACCCCTGTCTTTAAATCTGGTTTAAAGGGTGATGTGCGTAATTATAGACCGATTTCGAAACTGTCAAATGTATCTAAATTATTGGAACACTTGGTTTATGATAAGATATCATCAGTAGTACAGCGCTGCATTTCGGAATCACAGCATGGTTTTGTAAAGAATCGCTCAACATTGTCAAATTTGTTAGTTTTTAATAAATATCTTTTACAAAGTTTAGAGCAAGGTTATCAAGTAGATACTATTTACTTAGATTTTTGTAAGGCTTTTGATAAGGTGTCTCATAGTATACTTCTGTTGAAACTTAGTACAATCGGATTTCATTCTCATATGTGGCGTTGGTTAATGTCTTATTTGATTTCACGCCGATGCTTTGTTGGCGTTGATGGCTCAAAATCTATGGAATATATAGCAACCTCCGGTGTGCCCCAGGGAAGTATACTTGGGCCTTTATTATTTATTTTGTTTCTTAATGATATAACTAGCGCATGTTCTTTTTCTAAGGTTTTAATATTTGCCGATGATATCAAGCTTTTTGCAAGAATCAATTGTGTCGCTGATACACGCTTGCTTCAGGCTGATATTAATTGTTTATCATCTTGGTGTATAAGGAATTTATTGCCACTTAATGTCTTAAAATGCTTTCATTTACCATATACTCGTAGGACACACTTGATTGAGTCGTCGTACTTTATTAATGATAGTGAACTTCAAAAAGTGCTTAGTATTCGTGATTTGGGAATTGTGTTTGATTCCAAACTTACATATAAATTACATATTGACTATATAATGCCTAAGGCATATTCTATGTTAGCATTTGTGAAGAGGAATTGTAAGGAGTTTTTGGATCCCTATACCAGGAAGTCTCTATATGAGGCCTATGTTAGGTCTAGGCTG